>NW_004443511.1:86093-97105 GCF_000330505.1 Entamoeba invadens IP1
ATAAAAAGTGTTTTCTCAGTGTTGAGAATGTTTTTGGTATGTCTGTTACTATTTAAATCACTGTTTGTGGTTCAGTTGTGGTTTGGAGAAGGAAAATACGAGGAACAAAGTAACACACCAATTAAAATTTGAGGGAGTCCGACTGGATTCTATAGGCTCCAACACGAACATCAAGGTTCTCGATGTCCCACCCTTTCTCTTTGAGACACTCCGCTACATTCCATTCCCGGACTTGTTGTTGTCGATTGTCATCCCACCCCATTACCAACTGAGAATGCGCACATAATAATGCCTCGAAGATCCCTTCTTTAGTAATCTTGTCACCAAGAAGCACAGAAATGGTGTTGTTAGTGTTTTTGTAAAGGAAGTATTGACACGTCTTAATGGACTGACTTATCGCAAAAAAGAGGTCCGTCGACTTTGGAATGGAATTGAGACTCACCCCCATTCGAATGTTCTTCATTTCGTTCACGCGGATTTTACTCTCAATTGCAGAGACGACAAGAGGTGACAGTATTTCGTCTACCATGTTATTGAATTAAAGAATTATAATTATTTTATCATATCTTTTATTAAAAATATAGAATAGTATTTACTAATTATAATATTATTAAAAAGTATAAGACAAGAAGATTCCAACAAACTTTTGACTGTCGTGAAGTACTTCATAAGAATCATTAATCGTTCATAATTGATTGCTTTAAACACTATCACTCGCCCCATTAAGAAATTGCACACAACGTGAGCTATTAATGCTAACATAAACACTATAATACCATGTTCTGTGAAATCCCCTAATAAGTGTAATACTATAAAACCTATTAACAAAGAAATAACACGTGCGAGTGTCTCAATGTTTTGAGCCTTTTCAGTGAGTTCGGCGACATTATTCTCCTTCGCGTAATTGCTTAAGATCTTTGTTTTGATCACTTGTCGCGATGCATTGAGAACACTTTCGATCGTCGAACACGTCACGTTGATTGAATAAAATATCGGCGACGCGATGAACGCGATTTGAATGAGGCGCAAAAGCTCCGAAATGATCTCAATTCGCATGCGCCACTGCTTCGCATAAAACACAATGGAAGACCCCCAACGCTCGGTGATGATCAAGTGCATGGTTCCTGCCATGACCTCGCGGAAGATCACAAAGAAGGCAGCGGAGTGACTTGAATCGATCCTCAAAGACGCTGAAATAGACATGACAAGTAACATCATGTTACACGACTCCATTGCGACAGAGAACGCGACAAAGCGGAAGTAACCCCGTTCAACAGTAGTTGGGTATCCGACGGGGACGATAATGTCTTGCAGGTGGTTTCGTGTTGTTAGAAAAGGTGGTTGGTTGTAGTCTTCATCAAAAATGTATCTGCGGGACCATGAGCCTTTGGACTCGGTGATCTCAAAACATCCATGTGGGGAGGGGACTCTTTCTATTTGGTTCATTCTACTTTTTGTTTTTCACTAATTAGTTGTGTTGTATCGAAATCAATGCTTTCTTTTGTGGGACTGAAGGGGCATTAGTTTCTCTTTTGGTTCCTTTTAGTTTTGTTGGGTAATTGTGTCGAAAAATCAAATCATTATTCTACTAACTATAAGTGATGGTATTCTTTTGATACAAGTATTGCCATTTCTAATTACTCATCCTAAAGAGTCGTATTTAAAAGTTCTTCTCATAATAAGTTAATTAATAAATATATTATAAAATTAAACTATTTGATAAACTAATAAGAATCGCATTTATTTAGTAAAAGATTGGTTATTATAAATAAAAAAATGTCCTCTTTGTTATAATGAAAAGTACTAAAATTCTTATCGCAGAAATAAAAAAAAATAAAGGGAATTATAAGCCATTTTTAGTGCCAAACAATTTGGTCAATATCTAAAATTAGTTTGTTTTGTTTTTATTAAAACATAACAAACTAATAATAATTATTATAAATAGGTAAAATAAACTATTATTATACAATTTGTCTTATTATTTGGAGTTAATGAAACCAAGAAACAATAACAACAAAAAAAATCGCATAAATGATGTCTTCTGTGATGTTAGAATATAAAAATAATAATTTAAATAATATAGTAAATTATAATTAATAACTATAATTCACATACATGATAAACTGGTAACACAATAGTTAAATTGTCACCATTTGTAATTGAATCAAGTTTCTATAAATAGATAGACAGTAAAAGAATTTATAGTAAATATATAATACAATTAATAACTATAAGTCTGTTTTTAGACTCAATAAACTTTTGAGCAAAAATCTATAGTAAAACGGACAACTAAACAGATAAAAATTGATTATTTCAACTCACATCACATCGTATTTGTGGAAGTATAACAATTGAATGATGGTCAACTGATTTAAATAATGAAGTAGAACTTGAAGCACCAAATGAAAGTAATTTTATTACTCTATATTCAAGTTTTTGGAGCAGTTACTTACTATTGTTACGACTCAACCACTGGTATATTTGATGAGACACTCACGTCTTGTGACATACCTTCCACTATCACCATCAATGAATTAAATTCCATGATCACAATATTTTCACTACCAAGAAAAGACTTGACATTCAACAACTTAAGATATAATGTAACACTCGGGGATGTTACAACTAAATGTTCACTCACAAAGATAATTATCAACACAAACCCTTCTTATAACATCGAAGTGAACTTCACAAACATAGAAGAAAGTCTTGAGATTGAAATGGTTTCTGCAACAACGCTATCAATGATGTATTTCAACCCTTTGAACCCCCCAAAACTTCTTAAAAATTCAGACAAAGGTGTTAAGAATTTGATAATGTTTTTTAATTTGTATATAGTTTTCCCAACACATCCACATCACTTCGAGTTAATTGGAGACTTCGATTTGATACTTGTAAACAATTTCAATTTTGATATGTACCTCTTCTCAGCGAAGGGGACAATTACTACGACTTCACTGTATGGGGGAAGTGTGAATAGTGTTAAATGTAGTGACACTGGATATACAAAGTATTACTTGGTGACAAACCGAATCGGCTTTTCTTTGAGTTGTGATTGTCCTTCAAATGTAATTTCTGATGAGAATTGTACTGCGTTGTTTTCGACAACTGTCATCGACTCTTCAACTACAATCCAAGCAGACTTTGTTAGTGTTGATATAGAAAATGGGTATGGAAGTTTATTGTGTGTTTTGGGACCAATTAACACGTTAACAGTCAATAAATTAAATAAAATGAAGATACTCTTCACGGTATACCCTATTACCACATGGGCTTATATGCGTCCATCAGCACAATTTTCTTATTTGAGTAATGGGAACATGCAGATGACGGAGGTATATAAAGGTGCAAACCTCTATTATTTAGACACAACAAGCACAAACGGATCTTTAGAAATTAATTCTTATGGAATGAATTTTTTTGTGAAAACACACAATGGAATTTCATTTGATACAAGTAGTTCAAATATATTTTCTTTGATAACAAATGGAACTTGTGACTGTTTGTTTTTTGCTGAATAATTATCTTTTGAAATAACAGTCTATTGATCAATAGATACAACAATTGGGTATATTGGTAATACTACTAAAAAGGTGTGTGTGGTATGTAATTCAAATCGTGGGTATTACCAAGATGCATGTTCTTGTAAATATAAAACGACAAATACACAGGAGTGTATTTTAGATCATTGTTTGAAGTACTTAAATGGTACATGTGTGCAATGTGAAAGTGGATATATTTATAATAAAAATGAGTGCAAAGCATGTCCAGAAAACTGTGAGGTCTGTCTCAACGAAACGACGTGTATACAATGCAGTGACAGTTTAATTCTAAAACAGACGATGAGTGGGACAACATGTGTGACTCCACAAAACTGTCTTCTCTATGAAAGAAACTTTTGTCTACATTGTGATATAAAGTTTTATTTAATGAATTTTGAATGCAAGAGTTGCCCTCTTAATTGTTTAAAGTGCTCTTCAAGTGATCATTGTGAAATATGTGAACCTTATCATTATTTCAATGGTACTTCTTGTGTTTTAGACGAACACATTCAGTACACTACAATTCAAAATGCAATTGTCTGTCAAGATAAAACAAATTACATCTCAAACTCGTCGTGTTATCCTTGTGAATCGATGTTTGCAAATTGTGAAATGTGTACACTTAAACAATGTCTGAAGTGTTTGAGTGGGTCTGTCTTATCAAATGGAAAATGCTTACAACAAACAAACTGCAACATAATCAAAAACAATAACTGTTTCTGCTTAACAAATCAAACAAAAGAAAATAACGAATGTGTTTTACAACAAGAAAATTGCTTAATTTCGAGCATTGAAGGATGTGTAGAATGCGTTGATTCATTTTACCTACATAACAATCAATGTTCAAAAACACAACAAGAAAATTGTTTAGTAGAAACTTCTTTGGGATGTCGTCGGTGCGTTGATGGGATGTATAGATCAGCGAGTGGATCTTGTGAGTATTGTTCCATTAACTGTAAAACGTGTTACGATTTTGACAAATGTTCTTCGTGTCCTGAGAACTTCTTTTTAACAAATTACAAATGTGAAAAGCCCGAGAACCTTGAAGGGAAGTGTGAGAGAATTAACTTTAAAGGGGGTTGTGTTCAGTGTAAAGATGGGTATTATATTGACTATTTCAATTGTGAAACTTGTGATGGGATGTGTCAAAGTTGTCAAACAAAGGGGAGATGTTTGACGTGCAAAGATTCATTTTTCATGACATTAGACAATGAATGTAAAGCAAAAGCAATGATAATTGGGTGTGGGGGAGACATCTCGACTTTTGAAGGATGTACAAAGTGTGCCAATGGATATTATTCATTTCAGAGAGAGTGTAAAAAGTGTAATACAAAGTGTTTGACGTGTTTAACAGACAATGAATGCACTTCATGTGATGATTCTATGGTACTTGATGGTAAGGATTGCAACTCTGCAAGTGATATAAAGTTTTGTTCTCGAGTTGAACATTCCAAATGTACCACTTGTGGTTTTTGGCATGTTCCAGATGAACTTGGGAAGATGTGTGTTTATAAATTCAATACATGGATTATCGTTATAATTGTACTTGGCTTGCTTGTTCTCTTTGTATTGTGTGTTACACTTATAGTCATTCTCACTAATTATTTCTTCAAACTCAACAGTAAAACAACCCGAGAGAAGACAGTTTGTGTGTTCAAGATGTCACGAAGTAATGTCAACTTTTTATATAAAGTGAATGACATAGTGTATTCAAACAAAGACATAATACAAGTAAAAGCTATAAATAAAGAGTACATCCCTGTTTGTTCCGAAACACGAGACTTATTATGTCTCGGAAACAAAGGAAACGAAACAGTGAAGATACAAATAGTTGTGAAGACAAACGTTTTTAAGTACCAAATTAAAGTGGACCCACTTGTTGTAATTTTACATAAAGGAGAGGCGTGTGAATTTGAAATAATTGTTGTTCCATATTGCACTTGTAAGTTAAAAGATATATTCAATATCACTGTTCTCAAATTAAAAGAGGGTGTTGCGACATCACACGAATTTCCTATTGCCTTCGAGACTGAACTTACCACTAAATTAGACCCAGACGAACTAGTAGAAGAAACGAAATTGGGTGAAGGTTCATTTGGTATTGTCTATTTAGGTACTTTCAGAGGAAACAAAGTTGCCATCAAGAAGATGAAGAATCTTGTCGACAGCGAAGACAATTACAAAGACTTTGTGAGTGAAGTTTGCATGCTTGACAAATTTCGGTGTGACTATATAGTGTACTTCTATGGCGCAGTTTTCATCCCACGAAAGATTTGTATCGTCTCGGAATATGCCAAGTACGGCTCTTTAGAAAATTTAATAGTTGAAAGTCCAGTGCCCTCGAGCAAAATGCGAGTGAAGATATGTTTGGACTCAGCAAGGGGGTTATCCTATTTGCATCAAAACGGTATTTTACATAGAGACTTTAAGCCAGACAACATCCTCATATTAGATCTCGAAGAGAACATCGAAGTTAACGCTAAACTGACTGATTTTGGATCTTCAAGGAACATCAATATGCTCATGACTAACATGACCTTCACATGTGGTATTGGCACTCCAGCTTACATGGCGCCTGAAATTCTTCAGAAGGAAAAGTACAAAGAGACCAGCGATATGTTCAGTTTTGCAGTATCAATGTACGAGACCTTTTCGTGGACAAAGGCATATGCAGATCACAAATTTGTATATCCATGGCAAGTGGCGGACTTTGTAGTCGGAGGGCAACGCCTCCAGAAGCCGAATAATGTTTCTGATGAGATGTATTCCGCCATTGAAAATTGTTGGGCACAGTCACCTAAGGAACGGATAACTTCTCAACAATTAGTCAGTCAACTTATAGAGATCTACAATGCCTTCAAATTGTTTTAAAGTGGTATCCCTGTAATTTAATGTTATTCATTCACTGTCATTTGTGTGTTCTTAACATCAGAAAAGACCAACGAAATAGAAATTAAATTAATAGTTAATCATATTGTTTCTTTTTTCATAGCCAATAGTGGTGTCAGCGCCATGTCCAGTGATCACCACTGTTCTCTCAGGGAGTTTAAACAATTTGTTTTTAATTGAATCTTCAATTTGTTCATAAGACCCACCCCACAAATCTGTTCTCCCCATACTCCCTCGGAACAATGTATCACCATTAATCAACAGATCCAACTCTTCAAAATACAAACATGCTGATCCTGGAGAATGCCCAGGTGTGTGTATGACGCGACCTTTCATATCATCAATTGCTATTATATCATCTTCTTTCACAAAGACATCAATAGGGACTAACTCACTCACTACTGGAACACCAAACGCTTTGCACTGTCGTTTGACATCTCCATATAATTTTTGGTCTGCTTGGTTCATGTATAGTGGCGCTCCAGTTAATTGTTTAATTTTCGTTGCATCACCAATGTGGTCAAAATGTCCGTGTGTGAAAAAAACACCAACACACTTGGTTAACCCTAACCCTTTGGCCTCAGCTACAATTTGCTCACTGGAACCACTGACATCGCAAAGAACGTAATTCCCCGTCTTCGGGTGACCAACTATAGTACAGTTAGCATCAAAAATACCAGCGGGAATCACTTTATACACAAAGTCGTTTACTTTTGTCATCACTCTTTACTTATTCAGTTCCAATTATTTTGATGTTTCTGTGTTCTTCTTGTTATTTTTAAATGTTTTTTTAATAACAGTTATTTGGAAATAAAACTGAATAACAATGTGTGGATCTTGTATGAATTACTGGACAATTGCTTTTAATGTGTATTATATAACTTCAATAAGTGGTTTTAAGTAAATACGTTTTAACACATTAAAATAACAAGAAAAGGTTTTGTACATTGAAATGCATTAGTTAGACTACTAAGGATTATATAAAATGATACTACAAAGAAGTGTTGTTTTAACACTTATGATATCTGACTTGTCAAAGGCTTTTTTAATAAAAAAAAACAAGTTTGTTTAATTGCACATAACGAACAACATTTGGAAACTTGAAAACGATTTATCTTACAATTAAATGAAAAACTATTAACTTAAAACAATGCTCAAATAATCAAATCGAATAATACACACTATTTAGTGAGTCAAAGTCATGACATCACCTTCTTTCACGCCAACGGTCGTAAGACACTCACTGAAAGCAAGCGGCCTTCCTTTATACACCACAACAATCCCCTCCAAAGGTGTTGCGTCGATGAAGTGAAGTATCTTCACGACAGCCTCGACGGTCTTCTCGAGTTCCACGCAGATCTCGTACGACTTCCCTAACCCCTCAACAAAGATTTTTGCGCCTTTCATTCTTGCCACCTTGATTGACACGGAACCGTCACTTCCCAAGACGTCAAACAACTTTTGAGCTGCTGATATGATCTTGCCATCGGTTTGCAGAACGACTGCAGCAGGATCTCGACTGAAATCTTCACAAATTTGCTTCTTCAAGTCCCACACAAGCATTGCACTGTCGACTGAATATGGGTAGCTGTGGTTATACAATTTGACGGTGATTCGCTTTTTAACTGCGGCAAAGAAATACGCTGTTTTGAATGAGAAATCCAGTATGTTAAGAGTTAATATAAGGGTGTGCTTAGTGATGGGTACCTTCGTCTTGTTTTTCATCAACCAGATCCGCACCTTCCCAAATTTCGGGAAGAGCATGTCTATAACGTTCTGCACCGAGTCAAGCGGCGTGACATTCACCAACTCCGTTTTTCCTTCAACCTCCACAGACACTGGAAAAACCTCTTTGACAAAGCGGATGGTGATCGGGTTTGTGACTGGGTAGGGAAGTTCAGAAAAGAGTGTATAAGGTATCACAATGTCATTATAAACCGCCTCCAAGTTGTTTTGGTCGATTTTGAAATGTGTTGCTATGGAGACAAGCACATCACGAATTTTTGTTGTTGGAGATGGTTGTATTGGGACTGAATAATTGAACGTCGGGAATTGATACACAACTGTTTGTGTTATGCCCTGCATCATTCTGTGTTTTCTCTTTTCAAAGTCTACTCTCAATTTTCTCTCTTTTGGTTTTAGGTTTGCCAGTACAGACTTATCACTGGCGTTGGTTACATAATCAATTCTTTTGAATAGTTTTTAGAACCATTTGGTTCAATTTGGTAACTAAAAGACGTATTTGTTTTGTAGCATTTTAATTAGTAAGAAATAGCTTTTGATTAATAAATTATTAATTAAGATATCGGAATCTAGAATGTCGAAGTGTTTGAAATTTTATGACAAAACACAATTAGATTCCGATAAAAAGGAACAACAACCTTAACATAATAAACAGTCTTATTTATTCTCAAACATTTTCATATATATTCTGACAATTCTACCAGACTCTGTAATCATATAAACAGAATTAAATTTGAAGAAAACGTTAACCACAATCTCTTCTGAGAGGTCTGGCATATCAACTTCAATTGGTAAACAACTAAGTCTATGTGTTAACACATAAAGTTTTATTTCATCATCAATAAAACACAATAAAAAACAAACTGTACTGTGGACACAAAACATAACTCGTTGTTCTTTGCAACTACACAAACAGTAAATGGCACAAACGACTTCACTAACTTGCGCCCGACAAAATCCAAAAAGCTGACGACTTTTCCTTTCATAGACAAACTAAACATCCCGCCTTCCGTCATCACATAAATGTACTGGTCGACTACTACCACCGACACTATCGTATTCTTCCATTTGTCTCCAAGTGCGATGTGCCACAAATAACGCCAAGTACCACACCTGTAACACGAAACAACTCCACCAACATCGCCAATCACCAAAACACCACTACTCTCCTCAAAGCAAATGCAACTGATTTTCTCAACATGTGCATTGAGGTATACTGGCGTTTCAAAGCCAAGTTCGACAACACCAAGTAACGAGTCGACACACCCAAATATCAAGTAGTTGTGTTCCTCATACATGATTACCTCACATTCACTCACCTCACTGCACTTCAATGTGTAATTTTTAGTATCACTAAAAACTCGAACAACACCACATATTAGGCTAATGCTATACTTCTTATCATACGAATACCACTTCTTCTCACCTTTTTTACTCCCAATGTTATTCTTTTTATGGGTGAGACTAAGCAGCCCTGGTACTCTCATTGTATTTTTCTCAGTGAACACCATCATCCCCTTCTCTTCCAAACAGACAGAAACAATTTCTTCTCCGCTTTTAAATTCTTCGCTCAGACAACTCTCTTTACACACATCGACTATTAATGGCATCTGGTATTTCCTCTCAATGTGGCTTTTTTTAAATAACTGGACGGGGACTTGTCCACTGAAGAGTGCTCGTTTCATCAAGACATCATTTTCTTCCGCAGTCCGCACTTGTTCGGTGACATAACATGACGGGTGGTACAGGTTATCCGCTTTGAGTGCTTCTTCGCCACAACTCTTATACCCAAATATCAAGTCGATCCACCGATTTAAAGTCGCGGAAATGAGTGGCGACTCCAACGCTTGATGATTCAGTTGAATGAACTCCTCTGGGCTCTTAGCCCAAGGGGGCAGAGAGACATCGCCGACTTGACTATTAGTGACTGGATTCACACCAAAATTGAATAAATTTTCGTTCTTTAAGAAGTCGGGTAAATAGAAGAACTCTGGAATAAGCTCGATGTTACATTGGGTGGAACTCATACAGATGTCCCATGTGTGTCCGACAGAGTAAAACATTCTCTCTGGGCGGTCGTAGTGATTTTCGTTCATTTTAATGAACATCGAAGTGAACGGCTCAACGCGAACAAGGAAGTGGAAGACATAATCACACGCCGAGTAAAATGTCGAGTACATGTACTTCTCTTGGTCTTTGATCGCACCACACTCACCAAACAACTCATCAAATCGTTTCATCTCATCTCGATGGCGTTTGAAGTTTACACAAGGGATCGGTAAGTCCAAAGGACGATATATTGATGGGTTATTCAAGTCCAAATGTGTGCTTGTATAGTCTTGAATCACCCATGGAAAGATGGGGTAGTGACTCATATCATTATACGAGCGACTTGCCAACTCATTCAGTCGCATCAAATACTCGAAGTTGCTCATTTTACCATTTGCCCACTTCTCTGATGCTTTGTTAACCTTTTCTTCAAGGGTTTCATCGAGTAAATTGGTGGATAATAAGAGGCGGAAATACACTCTCTTTGCAACAAGTTCGTTCTGGAAGACAAAGTATTCGGAGTGATTGGGGAAGTATATCTCAAGGCCATTGAACACCGTGACGTACCGTTTCATTAACACTTCTTTGATATCTTTCAATTCATATCTGAACAGTTGTAAGTACTTTTCTGAAGTCTCTAATGGAAAGTTTGGGGTGACTACTACCTCTTTGTCCGTTATTTCAAATATGATTGGAATAACGATAGGTCCTTGGAAGTTCTTGACATACTCAAAAGCTTTTGGTGTCACCCAATCGCACTCCACCATGTTGTCTTGAGTGGTTTGAGTG
>NW_004443511.1:97205-109438 GCF_000330505.1 Entamoeba invadens IP1
TTGACGGGGCGCCCCATCTTTTCTTTGAATGTCTCTCTACTGTCATGTAACAATGGGTCTCTGAACTCTCCTCGTCCTTCAACATATCTCTTCCACGCACTTTCCTTTTGTGAAAGGTCTTCATTGAGTTCCTCTACAAGTCGTTTTATTTGTCCTTTATTTGATTCAATGATGGGTTGGATCTCATTCAGCTTTTCTCCAAATTTCTTGACGATAACACTGTTGGTGGCATTCACTGTTTTCCCAAACTCAGAATTCTTCTCTTTGATAACAAGTAAGATCGTCTCCAGATCGAGTTGGTAATTCATTCCATTCTTTTCGTCTAACACAAGAACATCCTTCACTCGCTTCATGCACTCATTCTCTCTTACACGTGGTAGCTCACTTGTTGTTACAGGCATCCCATTGATGATATCAGAAAACAAAATTGCGTCTGTGGTATCGACACTCTCTTGTTCTTGCATTGAACTCACTTCATTCTTTATCTTTGTTACAACGCCAGGGCCGAGTTTCTGAAATATTCGTCGCACTTCATTGTATTGACTCACATCAGTGATACTCTTCAGTGCATAAAAACACCCAACACACAACGTCACTTCAAATTTGGGTTCATTCACAAATCGAATGAGTTCATTGACACACTCATTAAGACTCTTCTTGTCTCTCACAGAGATGTACAACAGTGTTATCAACGCATGAAAGATGATGTCGTCAATTCCAAGACTCTTCCCAAACCCATTCTGCATCTTCATATTCTCTTTGGGAAGTTTGTTCATCTCTTTTGCTAAAGAAAGGAGTAGCATTATACAACTTCTCCCACTCGAACACTTCGCATCATTGAAATCATCCCTCTCAAGTAACTCACATTGCACTTTATGAAGTAATTCATAACTCCGTGCGAAATACGAACACACTATTCGTGTAACAAGTCCCTTATCTTTCATCGCCTTCTCTTTCAATTTAAGTGCCTTTGGCCGGATTTGTAAATTGAGTTGCTCGAAGACAAAGAACAGTATTAAAATGCTTTCTGTGTCGTTCTGAAGCTCCATCTGTTCGTTAAAGTAAAACGCTCCACTCATTAAGAAGTCCGAAAACTCTTCAGCTTTGATAACGTTCTTCGACATCAAATTAGTCATCTTTTTAATGATAAATACGCGAAGTAAGTTGTAGTACTTTGTCTTGTTTTCTGCTAGTTGAATACAATTCATCATGACAAGGGGTGTCTGTGGGATGTCAAAAGCGGTCACTGGGAAATTGTCATGAACTGTTTTGTTGTGTACCATATCACACATTTCGTCTCTTGTCTGTTGTGATTTGACGTATCGCATCCCGAAGAAGCATATCTTCGGGACATCGACGAGGGTTTGTACCTTCTGTTGTTGTGCAATGAGTAAGTAATACAAATTTGTGTCGAACTCCTTCGCCACAAAGATGCAGTTCAGAATCAATAAAGTGATTGTTGAGTAATCAAAATTGATGTTGCTGACCATAACAACGTCCAAAAACAAAAAAATGATTGAAAGGACTTTGTACTGTTGTTTGAATGGGACAATCGATTGGATGTTAATGCACCCATTCACAATTTGTTCGCTGTACATCTGATACTCCTTTTTATTGTTGTGCAAATGGATAACCAACACATCAAGAGTGTCTCGTATGAACTCATCGTCTCTGATCATATACAAATAATGTGTGAATGCTAATACATTTTCAATTCCTATCTTGTTGATGGCTACTTGGAAAAGCGCAGAGATGTAGTTGGAATGGATCTCGACCTTTTCTTCACGACCAATCTCCTTCTCTCGATCTTTCACCTCCTCTTTAATACTTCGAAGACTCTTCACCATCCCCGTTGGCTGTCCAGTCAATTCCATCATAAGAACCATTCGCATCACGTCGACTTCCCCCTTCATAAACGTGATTTTACTAATGATATAGACTTGAATATCAATTGGACACCCCGCCCATATTCTAAGATCAAAGAAGATCTCAGAGAACTTCTTTTGTGTTTCTCCCTCTTTAAAAATGTCAGAGAGTTGAATCAACTTCACAACATTACTTTCAGAAATACCACTCGTTGGATGTTTGAGAAGTAAGTAATGGAGATACATCACACACTTTGTACCTTCAAATTCTTCTTTCATTTTGGGGTTCTTCACTACAGAGAGAAGAATCGAAAGTAACGCATCAAGGGCAATACTCTCTGGAGTCTCTTTAATGACTTCTTCCGTCTTTTTTGATCTATTGTTACCAATCAAACTTCTGATTTGTTTGTTCGGTTGAGTGAATGTGAGTGCGTTTTCGCTTCGAAATAGATTTGTATTCATCTCTTTTAAATTCCACTTCACACGCTTTTTTGGTAACACCAGTGATGTGTCGCGAGCTATTTGGACCTCTTCACTCTGACTGAAGTTCTGTCGTTTCCGCTCCAAAAATTTCCGCTGCACTTTGAGATTTTTTTGTGAGTCATACAGCTTCTCATAGACACAGAAAATGTACCTAAAAGACCCCGTCATTTGGAAGGAATGAATGTTTGAATGACTTTCGATAATTTCAATGCGCGTCTTTTCAAGCTCAATTGGAGTCTCGGAAATCAAGTTTTGCACGTCGACAGGGGTCACTGACAATAAAAAGACTTTCTTTGTGCTCTGCCCAAACAACTCTGGCTGTGACCGATACGTCTCACTGTTTTTCCTGATTTGTTCGACATTTTCTCTCGAGAGAGTTGCAGGGAAAATAAGACATGAGGAGATGTGCCCAATAAAAAAGTTGGTAAGACGGCCACCCACTTTTGTTGCACCAAACATTTCATCTGAAAACGTCACCAAATTCTGCGAGAACAAACAACTTGAAGAGTTCTGGTCGACCTTTCCTGACGCAATTGCCAAAATGTATGAATTGACCAAGACGAGTGGATTCTTCTGTAGTGTTTGAAAGGTGAATACGGCGCAATACCAATGATCTTGTCCAATGACATTGTCGAGGGATGTTTTGAAGACATTTTTGTCTGATATTTCTAATATGATCGACTTACCGAGAAGTGAGACGGAGAGTGCATTTCCTTCAGGAGAAGAAAATGTCAGTAACGTTTGTTGAGTGTCATTGATGGTCTGTGGGTTGAACCACAGAACAATAGACGAGTGATTTAAGTTAAAAGGGGCCGGGTAATGACTCTGAATGTTTGAAGACCCTCGGAAGAAGAAGGAATGATACTCTTGTGAACTCGTCTCCTCAAGAACCTTTTTTAAGATAACAAAGTTGTCGGAGAAGAAAGAGTCAGATTGCATCGCTTCGCGCATCATCCACCTCATTTGTTGAACTGAACACGACGGGGTGAAGGCAATGGATGCAAGAGAAACCAAAAATTCCTTTGTGTCTGAGTCATCCAATTGTGCCAAGATGTGCATCAATGAAGAAAAACACTTAGTACAGAATTTTGCAGTGTTAAATGAGTTCGCTGCGACTAAATCAGTGAACGCTTTCTGGATGTATTTTGTGTTGTTTTGAATGATCAATTCTAACATTAATGGATACATTGAAGAAAACGTAACTATAAGTGGTGGACTTGAAGAACTCAGGGTATCAACACAGACCAACTTTCGATTTAAAATCGTTGCATTTGAGCATAACATGACAAACATTTTCGAGAGGACTTCGGTCTGTAAGAGAGGGCCAAGTCCAATGACCTTTGTTTTGATATGATTGAACGCACTTTTAATGATCACTCGATTCTCAAAATTTAAAAGAAGTGTCGCAAAGAGTTCGATGATGGTGAAAATGACTTGCTTGTTTATCGAATTGTCGAATAAATCCACGAGCGCGTGCACATTTTCTTTAGTTATTACAAAGCTTTGATGCACAATAGTGTGGAGCTGTTTTGCACAAAAGAGTGCCAGAGATGGATCACGTTCAACAAAGTGGACGATGCAATGCATCAATATCGGCAATTTCTCATTGACATTCTTCTCAAACTCAAGCAACACACAGAAATTGACCAACAAACCCGGTGTCACCTTTTCGATGGTGTTCTGTAACATTTTTGTGATGCAATTTTTGTAATCTTCGTTGGTGTAAAACTGTCTGAAAAGTTGTCCTTGATTAGATGACGCCAAGTTATTTAGAAGAATGTGATATTCATGGTACACTGAGAACGTCTCGATATTCTTTGGGAGTAACATGGTATTCACAAGGTGTTGTCGTGTTTCTAATATCAAAACATCATTTCTAAAACACGAGGAAATGATGTTAAAAGTGGCTATCACAAACGGACTACCTTCTGGAGGTAATTGCTCCACAATAAGTTCCATAGCTAACACAATGAAATTGGCATTCTCATTTTTCACAATCGGTAAAAGAAATTTGTCGAATTGTTTCATTTGCATGTGTTCCTGAGTGAAGACAAAATCCTCGAAAATGCGAAGAAACAATTTTGGAAGTTCTTTCCTCTTTTCTTCATTTTTACTTTCAGTCAGCACGCTAAGAACTTGTCTTAAGCAACAAAAATAATGAGAAAGAAACAAACAGAAATGCAAACAAAATTTGTGTGAGACCAATTTGATGAGAAACGTAGAACTCCCAGTCTTCTCCTTCATGTCTTTTGCCATACCCGTCCCATAATATCGAGTTGATGAATTCCTCAACAAACTGTGGGAATGTAGTCACCTTCACTGAAAAATAACAATAGAAAAAGAAGAGCGTGTTTTTCACTAGCAAACTGTATGGACCCTTCTTTTGGTTTTGTATGGCGATGTTGTACGCCAAATGCAAAAGTTCTGGCAAGTCCTCGGGTAAGTGTGTAAAGAAGTCGGCGAGCTGTTTGTCGATTAAATTGGGGGAGACAATGAGGTAAAATACCTCCATGAGCGCGGCTGCGTACAACACGGTAATAGTTGTTTTGTCTGTTGCGAGGTGTGAGAGGAAAATAGAAATTTGTGGGAGCAGAAGTGGTAACACGTCGATAAGTCCGTCGTACGAATTAATGAATTTTGTGAGTAAAATGTATTCGGGGTGGTCTTGAGTCTCTTGGAATATTTGTGAGAGAACAGCAAGTGTAGTGTCTTTCGACAACACTGGTGTCAGCGAGGAATCAAAATGAGTTGTCTTTCCGTACGTGTACATCTCTGTAAGTAAAAGGGAACGACACGACGGCGTTTTGTATTGGAAATGTTGTACATCTTCCCAAAGAGTCCGTATCGCAGCGTCGTCCATCTTTCTAATTCCAAGTTTTTAAAAAATTCCAAATGCTTTTTTATGGATTTTTTCTTTAAAACTCGAAAAATCTTTTCCCCGACACATTGTAACACGAAAAAAAATAGTGTCTGAAAACTGAAATATTTTTTTACTTTACAAATAAAGTATCACTGTTTTGAGTCTTGTAATTCTAAATACTACATCATTTCAGTATATTATTTTATTACAATTTAATTATAAATTAATGATTATAATATAATAAATTGTTAGAACAAGATAATATTATATAATTATTAATATATTATATTATATTATAATTATTTATAATATTTATAATATATATTATCTTAATAATATTATAGATAAATAAAACAAGAAACAACAAATTAAAGGGATTAGTTTGACACGATGCTCTTGATTTTATCAACAAGATGAAGGAAGTCAAGTTTTGTATCTTCTGTTGAATCAATGATTTGTCGAATTGTTGTGTTTCGAGTCATGAATTGGTTCATATTTGTTTCTGTAGTAAAACGCAAGATGGATGCTTTATCCAAACAGATTGCAGTCTCTCTGACCAAACGTCCGATCTTCGATCCGTCGACTAACATTCCATTTTGCAAAGGTCCCCATCCGCCACCAGCTTTATAGAACATTTCTATTCTATACATTCCATTAAGGGGGTATACAATAATGTGTGCGTTATTAAATTGACTTGTGATTGTGCCCGGGTTGTATGAGTCGTTTTCACAGAACACGATGTGAACTCGATCGTTTCCCACGTGTCGTTTCTTTTGTTGGTAAGAGGATTGTTCATTCTTGCTCACTGGTATTTTGACTACCTCGTGGAACATGATTTCGTATTTTTGATTGCTGTAGTATGTCGACGTTGGACCATCACTCCCACATTTTGTGTCCAACCCACCACTATATCGTTGCCAATTCTCCAACTTTATTGTTTCACCAATTTGACTCGTAAATTTATAGTACTCATCACTGCCTTTACAATTGGACATCACTTCTTCTTCAGTACTTTGTCCCCGAGCAACGTACACAATACCTATTTTATGAGTCTCGCGCGGTTGTACTCGGTCCAATCGATTCATCCAAGACTCAAATTTTGATGTTGTGTCGCAAATGAGTTGAATTGGAACTATTTCGTTTGGATTTGTGTTGGTGAGGAAGACAATAGCTTTCACGATATCTGTGACAGAGCCGGATTTTTGAAGAATTTCATTTTCCTGTTTTTCATTGCTTTCACATTTCTTCTCGATATCATCTTTCCGCTCTTCGCTTTTTTGTATCCCTTCACGTAGAATTTCAAAGCCTTTCATGATGTCTTCTATTTCTTTCTTCATCTCGTCCGTGTCAAAACCAACTGCTTTCTTTGATGGAAAGATGTCCATCTCTTCACTCTCCATCTCGCCAACAAGTTTGTCCAAAACGTTGTCTTCAACATCAATCTTTTCTCGCACTTTATTATTACGACAAAGAACAACACCAATTTTTGCTTCTTTGGGAATGGTCTCTTCGTCTCCAATGAAATCCTCTCGCTCTCGCATCTCTTTTAACGTCCATCCCCACTTCCCCAATATATCTCGAACTATTAAGTGAATCCCCTTTTCATCACTCCACACACTCCATATGCGTTCATTGTATATGAAGTTCACTGTATTCTTTGGAGTTACAAGAACGTCTTCCCCACTTTCAATAAAAAATGGAGAATGCCCAACACTCTCTTTGATGATTTTACTGACAAATGTATCACACAAGAAGTCACTATTTTGAGTAGTGGTAATCTCACTAGTGGTATTGAATGTGTTCGCAACTCCTTTTTTGTTGTAACTCTCAACGACTCTAAAACACTCACAAACGGTTTTCTCGCTCATTCTCTCAAAGAAGGTTTTCTCCCCAGTGATAAAACTTAAAATATTTTGAAGAAGACTTCCCCGACGTTCCGGGCTCCCCACAGTGTACATCTTCTTGCAAATACTTTGGATGATATACTCTATCACTTCTTTCTTTAATTCGCTCGAGTGATTTCCAATAAAGTCGATGCACATCTGCGCATTTTTCACAATCTCAAAGTCTGCGTCGTTCACCTCTTCGATCATAAAATCGACAATATTTTCAATTTCACTTCTGGTCTCTTCAAATCCACCAGCAGTCTCGGACCCAACCTCACATACACATTGAGTCAAACACCAAAGCGACATAATATGGCAGACCGGACTCTTTGTTTTTGAGAGCAAGTGTTTAACACAGTGAATAATTTCGATAATTATGTTATAAGGTTCAACTTCAACAACAAAATCATCCGATTCGTTGATTTTCTCTTTGTTTTTAAGCTGTAACGCAACCTCTCCATACACCGCTAAAGAAAGTAACGTACTCAACAACCCAGAAATAGTCGCAGGTGCATTCACAGTTGGTTGTATAACGTCTGTGTTGAACATAAACGAAGAAAGATAATTGCCCGTTTGGACGTTGGAACTTTTTAATACTGGGAAGTCAGGGAGACGCAAAACAGCAGAGAGAATTGAAGGAATGAGAATGAAACTATCAGGAGACATAGTGGAGAATATAGTCGATATATCCTCAAGAGCAGTGTACAAAGCCTCATCGGGGCAATGGTCGATCAAATACACAAGCAATTTATACCCATAACTCGAAGCACCAAATGTGCAGAACAACTTGAATATTGCTCGCCGTGTTAATGTTGAAATGACAAGATCTTCATTCTCGATAGCCTCGACAAAGTATTCCATATACAATTCTTTAAAGTTAAGTATATCATTCCCTTTAACACCCCTTCTTGTCTTCCAACTTTGTAACAGAACAAGTAATGAAGTCACTGTGATGACATGTGTCAGTTGTAAAACATTATTCTCATTTTTCGTCGTCGTATAAAATTTGAGAAGAAGTGCGAAGTTGTCAACAATGATTTCTGGTGTCCACTTGTTAGAAACAGCGTTCAAATAATTTTGTGGTATAGGCAATTTCATTTTTGAATAAAACACGTCGAAGTGGACTGGTATCGCCATTTTATCTTTGATGGATTCTCTCTGTGGTATTTCAATAACGAGAGGGACTAAAGCGTTTGGTGCCATATTTTTGTCGTCTTCCGGATTTTCAAATACTTGATGTGCAACACATAACACTAAATGCCCAAAGATGTCTGTAATGCCTTCTATGACCCCATCTATTGTATAATATTTGTTCATTAATTTATACAATTCGTCCCACTCCGATTCCACGTTATTGTTATAATACAACCAAATATAGAGAATCATGTGCGTAAGTATTTTTGCATTCTCCTTTTGGACATCACACTGCGACGCATTTTGCTGTGACTCTTTTTCATTTTTTGTGTCTGAATTTTGATGAAGGAATGAGTCGAAAAACTTTTGCGCAAAAACCTTGGTCAATGCGATTAAAGCGCGTTTGACTGTATGTGGGAGGCTGTCGGTGCATGACTTTAAAATAACACCAAAGAGTATTTGAAGGAACATTTTTGTTCCAATTTGGTCGCTTGGTGGGTTGATTTTGTCTTGTATCTCTTCGATTATTTTCACTTTAAAGTTGGTGTATATCTCCGTGTTGATCTTTCCTTCAATTTCATTTTGTGATATGAAATTTGTGAAGTAAAAGTCGATTGCGGAGTTAATTGTTTTCAAGTCGCTCTTCGTCGCAATTTTCAAAATTTCTAAGTAGAATTCAAGGACTCCATCGGCTTCTGCGACCATCTCAGAGATATCCTCCGTTCTCATCGAATAAAGCTTTGAAGTTATCAAATTGAAAACGTCTGGGTTGGGCTCTTTTAGCCCCGAAAATGAAATGACAGAGGGTTCGGCAAGTCTATTTGTCTGTAAATTCGGAAACAGAAGTTCCATAGTAAGCATGAAAATAGTCATCAGACCCTTAGTTCGACGCTTCTTTGTGACCACTTCATTCAACAAAACCTCGAGCATTTGAAAACAGTTGCTAATTGTTGATTTTGGTAATGAGAAATGTTGGGTTTTGTAGTTGAGAATTGGGACAACAAGTTGGACATTTGTTTGGATGTCAACGTGTTTGAGATCAGACGGTTTAATTTCTTTAAGTGAAGTTAAGGTACTTGAACTTAAGTCATTTTTGGTGTTTGTGAATGCCGAGAGGTTTAAAGACCCGATGATCATTAATACCTGGGAAGAGTCATATGAGTTGTACAAGTTAAGGCTTTGTAAAACGATTCTGAGTGCACGAAGGCGAAGCGACGACTCAGTCTCAACGCATAAACAATCGAATAAAAACGCTTGAAACTGTGGGACAGTAAACACTGAGTTGTTACACAATAAAGAATACTCTAACACATTCAATATTTTGTGTGCGGTTTGAAGGGTGTAATTAGTTGTGTACACAATGAGTGGAATAGTGTCTTGAATTAATCGCTCGATGATGCGAGGATTTTCGATTAAAAGTTGTTTGAGCACTTTTGGTGTTTTGCAGAGGATGTCCATATGTGTCATTCGGTCTGCGTAATTTGTGGATTCGTTCAGCAACTTCCCACGGGAATGTTTTGCTTCTTTTGTCATCTCAATTTCCATTCTCTTTATTTGAATTGTAAGTTTTTTAAAAGAATAAATGATGTTTCGATAATAAAATATTTAAACAGATATGATAAATATAGATAGTATTATTAAGATGACTTTTTTTCGATGTTTCTGAGGGATTGTCACTCCTTATTTATGTTGTTAAATTAATTAATATATATATATAGATTCATTTTATAAAAATTTAATTAAATATAATTATATTTTCGAATAAAAATGAATTAATCCATAACTATAGTTTATTTTGCCTGAACTATGTGTTATGAAATTCATATATTAAAAAATAATTACAATAATAGTAGAGTTGGTGAAAAATTATTGGGCTAAGAAAAAAGTAACTATATTTTATTATAAACAACTATTATTTAATGGTTAATAATTTTATTTTTATTAAAAATAATACAAATAAAGAGCAGAACTAGAATTAGATAAATACATCGAGACGCCTTTTTTTTTAGATACTATACCGAATTTGTACATATAACACCCGTAAGTTACAAGTTATCTTAATTACTTTTAACCTTATTTCTTTCACATGGAGGTTGATTCAATTCACATGAAATTGATATATGATAAGATTTCTTTTTACAATTATTTGGGTTTCTGTTTTACTTGATGATGTTTTAAGTTCAAATTTGTTGTTATATGTCAACTGATTCGAAATGCTGCATTTAAGTTTTTGATTGTTGTATTATGTTGTATTGATTGTATGATTAATTAAATGATGTGTTTGATAACTTGTAATTATACGTTCTTTTTATGATTGAAAAATCTTTATTTTAATTTTAAAAACAAATATAAAGTAATTTTATTCGATTGTGTTTGTATTGGCACAAGCACAACAACATTGGATTGATTTAATCCCTTAACTTGAAATATATCTGTTTGTTTTTGAAAACTCTGATTGTGGACAAATGATTATTGGTTTGTTAAAGCATTAAAAATGTTAAATAACACATTGATCCCATAGCAATTGGGATGTTTATTTCTAAATATTAAGATTTTTATAATTTAAAATGACTAAAAATAGTAAATGATAAACTGTACTAATAACATTAAATTGTATTAATGTCATTTATGTTTTAAATTGTTCAAACCAATATGAATATTATTTTTAATGCAAAACTTATGTATATTATTATAAGTTTATTAAAACCATTTAAATAACAATTTAAAAAAAAAGGATTTGAATTAAAAATAATAAAACTATAAATTTGTTTATAAATTAATAAAAATTTCCTTCAATGAAATTTTCCATAAGGTAAAGTATTTTAAAATATTTTAAAATACCATCAAATTTTAAATATTTTCTTCACTTTTAGTACCATTATATATTTATAATACTTCAAATATTAGGGTGAATTTCAAAATGAAATTTGTGTATTTTTTCATTTTGAACAAAATTAGCAATTTCACTCATTGTTTTACTTTTTTGTTGGATTTGTATTTTTACAAAGCAAAAACAAGTAATTGGTTTAAAATAGGATGCTTTGTCCTTTTTTACCCTGTGAATATGCTTTTTATTAAAACTTGGTATTGTTTATTTTGATTTGTTTTAAACTATTGGAACTATAAATTATAGTTGATTCTGCTTTAAACACACGAATATAATTTTTGTTTAATAAAAACAAAATTTCAATTACTGTCTGATTTGCTTTTCCTTTCAAACAACCAAATAATAATTTTATTGTGATTCATCATTTTAATAAAAAATGATAAATAAACTGATTACAATCGACAATTTTACCATTTGTTGACCATCTTTCAATAGAAAGACAATAAGTCAAATTACTCATTTATTTTTTCTGAAATTGACTTCTTTGTTTATAATGTGATTCAATTTCTTATTTAAGAGTTTTTTCAAGTAACCGCAAACAGACGAATTATAATAATTATTACAATTATAATTTTATATTGTAATATATAATTATAACGGGTTTTATTTAATTAACTCCAATCATATTTTAGAAATTCCCCTCAAAATAAGTAATATTAATATAATAATACTATAACATTACTATTGTTTTTGTTTACAAATCGGCAAAATCCGTAGAATTGTTTCCAGATCATGAAAATAATCCAGATTTTCATTTTTCTTAAAAAATGAATATAACCAGAAACCAATTTGGATTTCCAGTCCCAATCTTTTCTTTAATTATATATTATAATTTATTATATTTTCATATTCATTTTTCTATCTTGATTTTTAATTTGTTAATTTTAACATCGTGAAAATAAAAGGTTACATTTTGAATTAAGATTATTAATAACAGATTTTTTGGCTAAGAACACATTTATTACAATTAATGAGTAACAATTAATAAATTTAACAATACTGTATTGTATAAAATAAACTATGTTTTTATTGAAAAAAATCAGCTTCTTTTCATTTAAAGTAACTAAAAATGAAAAATGAAAAAGTTAAAAGAGAAGATACGAATTACAAACAAAACC
>NW_004443511.1:109538-117248 GCF_000330505.1 Entamoeba invadens IP1
CAGTGCGATGGGACTGAGGGTTGTACGTCCTCATGTCTTTGTGACATCGGGTATAGTCCAAACATTGAAACGGGTATTTGCGAGATGAGCTGCATATATCAAGAAGGGTGTATTGGCGGATGCTTGAAACCAGACACTTGTGAGATCTGTAACACAACCAAGGGATATGCGGCTGATTGCCAAGGGTGTACAGATGATCATATGTGGTTTGGCGAAGGGGTGTGCCTAAAAATTCCTAAAGATAAAATGTCTTGTGGTGGGTTCTTTAAGACGGTCAAAAACCTTTCAGATAGTGTTTTGAACTCTACTATGAAAGATAGATTTGAAATCGATCTGGCAAACACTGATTTTGGAGACAACGGTGAGGTGATCATTCCAGAACTCCCAATAGGTATTAGAGATATATTACAAGTCACCCGATGTTCCAGATTAGTCGAACCAACTAAACCATACACTTATGGTGTTTGGATTAAGATCACATCAGACAAGAAGCAATACGTATCTATTGAATTAGATAAGAAGTATTCAAGAGAAGAACTGATATTAGCATCAACTCAACAAAAGAAGGTGGGGAACTCAAGAGGAATGGTTGTACAAGAGGAGTGCCCTGATTCTACTGATATTAGTCAGTCTGTGTATTGTGTTTACAGAAACGGAGGGTTTTCAAAGTACATCCAGTCGCCAAGAATCATCACTTCTATGAATGAAGGTGCAGTCCAATACATCTTTGTCCACTCGAAGTATGCTGCTGAACAAATTGGAGAATTTAAGATTTATATTAACACCATCGTTCATGCATGTTCCTCGAGTTATAACGATGTTGAATGGAACGAAATGGCGAGTTCGTCTTTTACAACATCTTTGAATTTGCAATACTCAATTCTCTCTACGTCTGTGTGCTCTATTGACCTCGTGAAAGGATTCTGGTTCAAGATCCCAGGCGCCGATGAGACTTTAGAAATTTCAACATGCAACTCCGCGTCCGAGTACGACATCAATCTGGACTTACTGAGAGTAAAAAATGATGGTTATAACTTGAACTCGTCAACAACCAACTTCACTTCTATTGACTGTGATGATGCATCAAAGGCTCAGTGTGTCAGAACAAGAACGGACGGATGCAATTCATCGTCTAGACTGGCTAGAATGGTAGCAACTTTGGAACACGACTCTGTATATTTTTTGTTTGTTGGGATCAACGAAGAGTATTCAGCTACTATAAGATTGGATATCAAAACGACATGTCCACAGAGCTGTGGTGAGAATGGTATTTGCTCGGCTTTTTCAGGACAGTGTGAATGTCTTGAGGGATTCGTTCTTAAGGACAGTGTCTGCACAAAATGTGGGAATGGTGTATTAGATGAGAACGAAGACTGTGATTTGTCAGTAGCTGGCTATATTGATCCGAAGTGTGACTCCACGTGTAACTGCAAATTTGGACATGAACCAAAAAGTATTGGAGGAGTCACAAAATGTGCAGTGCCAACATGTGACAACAAACAAATTGATGAATACGAACAATGTGATGGTGGGTTTGGATGTGATCACTGTGTTTGTTTTTTATTATTTTTTAATGTCGTAGTGAAGCACAAATGAATTATAAATGAATACAAAACTCATCGAATAGGTCTGTGTCAATGGCACCAAGAAATATGCTAAAGCGAGATTTGACTGTATGGTTTCAACATGCGGCAATAAGAAGTGGGAGAAAGGAGAAGAATGTGATGGTGGAGACGGGTGTGTAGAGTGTGAATGTCAGCCAGATTGGTTCAGCCAAAATCAAGCGGACTGCTCAAGAATGTCTTCTGCTTTGAGAAACTTCTTATTCTGGGGTATCGGATGTATAGCATATCTTTTGTTGTACCTCTTCTTGTTGTTCTTGATTGTCATTTTGTATGTCAGAATTACTCAAAAGATCAAGAAGGAGTTGGATGATGAGAAGTTGGTTATCTTTGAAAACACCATCATTCCATTCGATAAGACCAACTCGCAGTATATCGACTTGAGACAAGAAAACCCATACTTCACTTTCTCGTCGAATAACATCGACTTTGGGGATACAAGACCTGAAATTAATGAGCCAGTCACAACGGATATAACACTCACAAACAACTGGAAGGAGAACATGCACTTTACGTTCCACTCTGGTGACTTTGTGAAGTACGAAATCATGTGTAAACCATTCACTGGGACTATCAAGCCAAAAGAACAAGTCAAGTTATCAATTACTTTCATGGCAAAGTGCACTACTATTTTGAACGAGAAGGTCCCAATTACTTTGAGATATGGACAGCTCCAAAACATCATGAAAGACATCAAGAAGGAGAATCCAAATTTGATCGCACACGCTTCACAGTCCTCACAAAATTCCGAGAGTGATAACAAATCCAAATCTTCGGGAGCTGGATCTAACAAGAACAGTCACCCATCACATCCAAGTAATCCATCGAACCCTTCAAATCCATCAAATCCATCGAAGAGTACACCGAGTGGATCAGGAAAGTCCAATTCTGACGACTCAAAGAAGAAGAAGAAAGGGAAGTCCAAAGTGTCCAAATTCCATGTCTACTTGAACTTACAAGTCGAGTCTGCGTTGTCCACTAAACTTGATTATGAAGAAATTCACTTGCAACACCCCCCTATTGGAGGTGGAACATTTGGTATCGTCTACAGAGCGGAGTGGAGACGAGTCGATGTTGCCGTCAAGGTCATGAAGACTGATTTGGTTGGTTTGGCTGAGTTGTTACCAAACTTTATGCAAGAAGCTGAGATGATGGAGCGTATTAGATGTCCATACATCGTCAATTTCATTGGAAGTGTCGTGACGACTGATACGTTGTGTTTAGTCACTGAATTCTGTCCACTTGCTTCTTTAAGAAAATTCATGAAGGTCAACGCGATGACTGATTTACTCAAAGTCCGATTCTGTCAAGATATTGCAAAGGGTATGGAGTACTTGCACCACAACGACATTTTGCATCGAGATTTGAAGACAGACAATGTGTTGGTCTACTCGAAGAATCCACACGACCCAATCACCGCTAAAGTCACTGATTTTGGTACCTCAAGATCATTCATTGAATCGTCTGGGAAGATCGAATTGCAGAACATTGGTACGCCAGTCTACATGGCGCCTGAAATTAACAAGAAGGATCAGATGACATTGAAGAGTGATGTCTACTCATTCGCTATTTGTATGTTGGAAATCTGGTTGGGAAGAGACCCATACGATCCAGCCAAATTCCCCGATTCGGAGTCTATTCTCAGATTTGTCGGTGCGTCTAAAAGACTTGAAATTGCAGACGATTGTCTTTTCAAGAATATCATTCAACAAAGCTGGAGGAACAAACCAACGGAAAGACCAACATTCAAGGAAATTGGGACCGCACTTGACACAATTCAGAAGAAGTTGAACGACGCCTCAAAATCAGACTCAAAGAAGGACCACTCCGGTTCAACAAACACTGGGACAAATACTAAAGACAAGAGTATTTCATCTTCTGAGAAGAAGGAAACTGCTGAAAATACTGACAATACCAACACCAATACAAACACTAACACTCAGGAAGAAAGTATTGAAGCTTCCGTCTCTTCACAAGTCGCTGGCGCTGACGAAGAGTAATTATTTAAATTCAGTCGTTTTTGTTTCCATTCTTTTTCAAATTTTTTATATGTTACCGAATACTTATAACACATTCTATTTTAAATCTCTAAGATTTTTATTTATTTGTTTTTTTAATAAATATAATACTAGTATTTAAAAAATTTTTTAGAATGAATTTTCTAAAAATATCGGCATTTTTTTATTTCCAAATAACTTTAAAATCATATTGTTTTGTCGATATAACTAATAATGATAAATGTTTTATAAAAACTATCAATGTAGGTTACAATATAATTCAACAATTATTTACAAAAATAATTAATAAATAATATAAAAACCATTAATGTATAGTTTTGACTAATTTTTTTAAACATTTTTTATTATTTTGTATTGAACTACTTATAATTAATAAATAAATTAGAAATAAATAGTTTATTTTAAAAAAATAATTTAGTAAGTTAATGATTAAGTTAATATACAATAATAATTAAATAATGTTTACACGTGTAAAAATATAATTATTATTTAATTAAGTTTTGTTATAAGATCAAGACTCAAAGATTGTTAAAAAAAGAAAAGGTGAATGCCAATTTATACACCAAAAAAAGAAGGTGTTTTCAAGTAGAACAAAGAACTAAAAATTATAAAAAATGTCACTTGCTGCGAAGTTTGTCATGATGAATTACA
The DNA here is from genome assembly GCF_000330505.1 of Entamoeba invadens IP1. Taxonomy (NCBI): domain Eukaryota; phylum Evosea; order Mastigamoebida; family Endamoebidae; genus Entamoeba; species Entamoeba invadens. The sequence goes on from NW_004443511.1 coordinate 113,830, forward strand.
AATCGGTTTTGAAAGATCCAGTTGAGGGTGTCTATGTACAGATCAAGTCCGACGACAACGTATTTGTCTGGGACATTTGGATGGAAGGCCCAACACAAACCCCATACGAAGGTGGTGTTTTCAACTTGGAGATGACTTTCCCACAAGACTTCCCAGACAATCCCCCTAAGCTTGTTTTCAAGAGTGAGTTCTGGCATCCTAATGTCTATCCCGATGGTAAAGTCTGTATATCTATATTACATCCCCCAGGAGAGGATGAGATGTCTGGTGAGTTAGCGTCAGAGAGGTGGATCCCAACACAGAGTGTTACATCGATTCTTCTTAGTGTCATGTCAATGTTGTGCGATCCAAACATGTACTCCCCCGCAAACACGGACGCTATGGTGATGTGCCGAGATCACAACAAAGAGTATCTTGAGAAGTGCAAAATGGTCTCTAAAAAAGGAAGGGCAAGCTTACCCGCAGGTATTAAAATCCCGCATCCAGACACTGACAAAATCGAACATCAAAAACAAATAGAAAAAAACAAAGGGACTGTTTTGGGGACTTCTATGGAGATCGACATGTTTGATGATATGGACGGTGGAGAGGAAATAATATACGACGATGACGAAGAAGAGGAAAATTAAAATTCCATTCACAAATCACTTCTTTTTCATGTTTTTGTTTCATTGTATTTGAACGAATAAATAACACTGTTTTTCGTTGAACAATAACATAACTTTGTATTACAAATAACAAACAAAATCAATCAAAAACCATGTTGGAGGAGTCGAAACCCGAGTTGAGAAGTATCGTTGTGATACACAGTAAAAACGTTTTCCTGTGGGTACGTAGGAAGTGGAGTACACTGATATTGTGAACGTGAAGTGTTTTGTTGTGGAGGTTGGAAAAAGGTGTGAGGCAAGTTGTTTGAATTGGAGACTTGTGGAAAGTAAATACCGACTGTCCCAGTGTTGTTTGTGACACTCTCACTTTGATGAAGCTGTTGGGGCGACTGTTCTATTTCATTCTTCCAACACCAACAGCCGGAAGTACACGAACAGACGCCAGGAACACACTGATCTTGTGAACAACAACAATGGCCTTGTGAACAATGACACGGTGCATACTGCGATATCGTCTGGAAAAACTTTGTGCAGTCGAAGTAACAAGGACATGTCTGTGAACAGTGTCCAGTCTCTTCACATCTGCAGTCTGGAGAGCACTGATGCTCATCACCACAACACAAACAACCAAACTTTTCTGGACAGATGTGACCTTCGGGTGTTTCTGAATACTCTCGGATTAAAATTGAGATCAATTGGTTCAGCGTGATATTGCCCATTCGCTTTCGTAGTTCTTCGAGTTTTGTGTACATCGTCTTGTGGACACGGACGCGTGTTGTGTTCTGTTCGTAGTAGCATTGTGGTGTCTTCATCACAAGTGATTCGTTTGGCTTATTTATTGATTTTTACTGTTTTATTTCCTACATTTCATTGGCTAAAAGGGTTGTTTTTTATGATGTGTATTTTCGACAACAAATCTTATTTATATAATTTGTAAATATTAATAGAATAAAATTTGTTTTGAAAAGGATTAGTTAAAGATTTATCAACTAGTTTGGTGTATGGTTGTTGATAGATAATTAGTAGTTACAAATAAAAAAAAATATCTATAATATAACTTCTAATTTATAATCATTATTTATTAATAAAATATAGTTTAAAAAGTTAAAAAATATTACAATTATCTATAATTATAATATATAAATTATTAACCATAATTTCGGGTTTTAAAAACATTATTTCACAATTGACAAAAGGATTAATATATTTTGAATTAATTTTAGTTTTTATAAAGTGATATTTTAACTTTTTTAAAATTAATATTATACTATTAAAATTTTTATTGAATTAAAAAAAAATTCAATTAAAACCCCCCAAAAAAGAACCAAAATGTTATAAAGAGCTATATGCAATAGTAAAAAAAATTACTAAACAACTAAACCGTTCATTAAACAATTACTTTTTATTGAGCCCTTTAAGAATTGCAACAATTTCAGGGTCACCTTTTTTTATGACCAAATTAGTAGACTTAGAAAGTGCCTCGAGTCTCTTCACGATTAACTCGTTAATATCAGCCCCTCTCCCTTCAACAAATTCACCGTCGAAGATGTAGTTCTCGTAAGAAAGTTGTCTGACTGTTTCTTTGACGTTACTTTTGTTTCCCGTTGTAGTCTTTGTATCTAAGTCGAAGCCAACATCTCTGAGTAAATCCATAAGAATGTGCAGTTGTTCCGCAACTCTGTATACCTCTTGTCGTCGAGCAGCCGTCTTCTCTGAACAACCGCCCTCGACATCCTTTCGGTGCAATTCAGACATCTTCTCTCCGACATTCTCGCGGACGTCAATAGCCTCCTCGTCGCTCTCGATTTTGATGACTGTGAAAAAGGGGAGTGTGATCTTCGACTTCTTTCGTGGGTGTTCAATGGTGACATCATAAAACATGTTGAGCAGTGCAATGAAGACGCCTTGCTGCTCTGTTTGATAATTTCGACTCTTCCTAAATCCCTGACTTTTCACTTCAATATCTTCTTTAGGTTTGTCATCTTTCTCTTCTTTCGAACTTTTCTCGGACTTGTGTTCATCCGTTTTGAATGGCTCTTGATTTATTGTTGTATCGAAGGTGTGTGGAACTGGTTGAGGCACTTCTTGAGGTGGTTGTGTGGTAACGGGATTGGGTGATGGAATGACCGGATTTGAAGGTTGTGCGGTGACTACGGGGACAGTGATTTGTGCGGGTGTTGTGATTGGTTCAGTGGAGGTCTCAAGAAGTTGGATATCCATGTAATTTGGTGATTATGTTTTATCTTTTTGTTATTTGAGAAATCTGAAGGGAATTTTTAAACTAAAACATATAATTTAAATAACAAGAAATTGGAAGGGGTTTTGTTTTTCTCTTTTTGGTTTGTATTTTTGTTTTTGAACTTTTTTCACTTTATAGGGAATGACAAATAAACTAAATATATATAATTAATTGTTATAAAATACAATTCAATCACTGTTATGTTTTTAGTTTATTTATTATTAAAATATTTTTCAAATGGTTTAATTATAAATCGTTTATTTTATTATAAAAAATACCATTTTGATATGTTATATAACACATTATAATAACAATTTCTATCTCTATTGACATTGAGTCTTAAAAATGCATTACTTTGAAATGACGAGCAGACTTGATGGGTACCACTTGATGATTGTCTCGAAATACTTTAATACAATAAACGACTTTAAAAACATCGAGTTTGTATGTAAAAAGTTTGGAAACACAATGGACAAATTCCATTACAACCCGATTCCAGTAACTCAAGAAACCCTCCACTACTTTACAAACATCGAATCCCTTTTTGTTTGGTCGGAGTTTGATGACCACTC
>NW_004443511.1:117348-122693 GCF_000330505.1 Entamoeba invadens IP1
CAATAATATTCACACAGACGTGTTCTGTGGTCCAAAATGTAACAACTCTAAAAGAGCAAGAAATACCAAAAACCGTAAAAAGCGTCTTGAGAACAAAAGAAACATGGAACTGAGTGAAAAGGAACAACACAAATTTTATAAAGTAGTTGTGTGGTATTTGGCTTCTTACTCCGCTTTTTCTGAAGACAAGAAGAACTGTTTTGATTTCAAGAATTTGACGTACACGAAGAGTGACAGAAATGCATTTGGTGTCAACATCCCAAAGAACGTGAAGTCTCTTGATGTTGCATGCTTTTCACAATGTGAAGTACAAGAAGTCCAACTTCCTGACAATTTGACTTCATTGGCAGAGTACTGCTTTTCAAAGTGCTATTTTCTTGAACGAGTGATACTATCTAAGAACATCATCCATATTGGCAGTTATTGCTTCTCTGATTGTACTGGTTTGACATTTCTTAAATTTGAGTGTCATATACAAACATTGGAAGAGAACACATTTGCAAATTGTTCATCGCTTAAAACACTTGATATTCCAAATGGCGTCAAAACGATTGGGGATGAGTGTTTTGTGAATTGTTCTGCTTTGGAAATAGTCAATATGCCATACACTCTTGAAGAGATATCAACTAAGTGTTTTGAAAACTGCATTTCTCTTAGAGACGTTGTTATTCCAAATGGTGTTACTCGACTTGGAAAGGAGTGCTTCTTGCAATGCATTCGACTTACAGAGATTGTTAAAAATGAAAGGTTATATGAGGATATTTACTAATTTGTGAATTAAAAATTGTTTGCTGTTTGTTTTGAAAAAATTGAAACACAAAACTTTTAAAAAGAGCTTTTCTTATTTGCCAAAATGTATCTTTCTAACAACCTCAATAATGGTCTTTCTTTCTGAATCGGATATCGCCACTAAATTGCTTGCAATGTACTTTTCAGCTTTCTCAACAAGAAGTCTCCAAACTATTTTCATGTTTGAATACCTCATCTTTAAAAATGCAATTACAAAATACGTTTGAACTAAAGGAGTGCTCCAATTGTTGATCTGTGCAATATCAGGTACAACACTTTCAACTCCACCAAATGCACCGCTATAGTTTTGAAGACAAATAATACTGTCAAACACTTTGGACTTGTCTAACTCTTTATAACATATTTTATCCTCTTCCACTGTTGGTTTGACGTAAATGTACATTGGTGGAGCAACTTCATAACAAGCACCATCATATTGTTTTAAATATTGGGGATTTAACACTTTGTTCGGTTGATTTCCTTCATCATCATCTTGATATTCATAATTTTGTGACAAGACAATTTTCTTGACATCACATGCCTCAACTTTCGTTGTTTTGTCCACTGCAACAAAGGATGTGTAAATTGACAAGATTCCATATTTTAAAGAATTTTTGATAACCTCATTTTTTGAAGCAAATGATTCAGTCTCTTTGATAAGAAAAGATCCAAAGATATCTCGAACCAAATCCCCTCTTTCACGAAGAGTTTGATTGCTCATAACGATTTGGTTATACGTTAAGGTGTTATTAAAAGTTACTTCTGATGCGTGCACGTGTTGATAAGTTCCATTCTTTGTTGTTTGTGCTTCGACTTTGACGTGAAGTGAATCATTTTGAGAGTTTGTGGAAAGAAGAGCAAAGTTTTCTTTAGTCATTTGAATACAAGTGGTGACATGATCAACAAAGAAGGGCAAAGACGACGGCATAACAAGACCTTTTGTCTCCCAATCAATGGTACAATTGGTGATTTCTCCTTTTAATATCTTATCAGTAATTTTGGATATTTCTGTTTTAATGTTTTTGATGTTCTTGGAGACAACTGAAATGCCATGCCCACATTTCCCAATAAATCTTATAAACTCATCATCACAATTAGAACCAAGTGCAACTCCATGTAATTTGTTAATTTTTGATAACTCGAATATTGTTTGTTTTAAAGGTTTATTATAATCAGGATCAACACAGCCATCTGTCAAACAGATAATGTTCAAATTCGATGGATACTTTTTAAGTACATATTGAAGAGGATCAAGCATGTTTGTCCCTCCCAAGTCAGCTTCAAATTTTTGAATTTTTGCATCTGCTTCTTTGAATGAGTCTTCATTGTACTCTGCAAGTTTTCCAAAAAGTGGAACATAATCAGACCCAAAAGAAATGATATCAAAATTTGCATTGTTGGGAAGTTGCCTCAAAAACATTCTTAATGCATTGATGGCTTCAGTGATACCCACCCCTTCCATACTTCCACTTCTATCAAGTAAAAAGACGACATTGGCTTCACCACCTCTATTTTGGGCATAAAAGGTCGAACAACAATAAACTTCGTCAGTGTCTGTATCTTCATAATACGAAATTTCTGGTGTTGGAAAGGGTAGCCGAATTTTGATACTTTTGTCCAAATCACCAGAAGTAGACAATTGGGACGTTCCAGTAATAGCCAAAGTAAATGGAATTTTTTGAAAGGGAAATGCTGGTATTTTTACAACAAGAAAACCATTTTCTTCATCAAGAAGTGTTAGGTATGTTAATGAAAAATTGAAGTGTTCTTTTGATTTGATGTTTGCCAACCTTATTGAAAAAGAAAGGTCATCCGATTTGTCTACAATAGATGAAGTAAACCCACTACTTTGTCCGTCTAGATACTCTGTGTTGGCTTGAACTTTTTCTTTTAATTGTGATGTGACATTACTTGTGGATGTAGAGTATGAATAATTGGTAATTGTTGTGTTGTTGTCAACATTAAAAGTCAAATGTACATCCAAAGACTTGGGAAAGTAGTTACAAAAAGACTGAATTACAGTGACTCGACAATGTATACCCAAAGTTTCCACAAAAAATGCAATTTGTGTTGTACCGATATCGAGTCTAGATACATTTCCATAGAAGATCATTTTGGAAATTTGGATATACAGTGTTGATATTTCTACCTTTTAAAATATGTATTGAAGTATATCGAAAACATCAAAACATTCGTTGAGGTATTTATTGAACTTAAAGTGAATGATGTATAGCTTGTTGAGTTATTGCTTTTTAAACAAATTGGGACATATATAAATTTATAAACTATATTATCTATCATATTATTATAACATGAAGTATAATTATTTACTTTACTATTAAAACCTTAAAAACTTAATTAAATTGAAACAAAAATGAAAAAATTTTAAATTGGCTGTGAACTGAAACAATAATTTTTAGTAAAAAATTCTAATTTCATAGTTATAATAAATATCTAAATTTTAAAACTATAATAGGTTGTTTCAATTGTTATATGTACATAGATATTTCTTTTATTAACACTTAAAATACAGTAAAACCTCCCAAGAGCGGGCATTTTTAGCCAATCAAACCTTAATTACCACTCGATAGAGAACTCTGTTTTTAGTTTTAGTCTAAAAAATGCCCTCTCTTGGGAGGTTTTGCTGTAATGTCTTTGTTTAAAATTGATCTGTTTTTACAGAGATATATAAAATAAATTTGGTATTTTTCCCTGTTTGGCTTTTGTAATGATATGCTCATAATAAACTTCTAAAAATACGGGAAAATGTTTAATAAAGTCAAGATTTCCCGATTTTTAGACTGAATTTTGGGTTTTACTCAAATACTTAGTACAAATATAGCTACATTAAATGTCTTTTTTGCCCTTTACAGTAGGGGGAAATAAGGGGATGCAAGAAAAAGTCAGATGCTCGCAACTATTGGTTATTTTTCAAACAAAAAATAATATGTACAAAAAATGAATATTCTTAATACTTCTAAAAGTTTGATTGATTTATAGTATTTTTATTATTATAACAAAAAAATTAAATCACAACATTCGTTTTTGTTGTTGAACAGTTAATTGTTCATATCTTTCATTTTTGATAAATTCTTATTTATTAATTTTTAAATGTATATTGATGTTGACTTGACGAATGACAACTCTCCCAAGACGTTATAAGTTATATGTTTAATGTTTATTTTCAATACTATCATAACCATATAGCACAATGAATAAATAATTATATGCATTGATATAAGCAGACATAAAAAACTATCGGCTGTTATGCTAAATAAAAAGTAGTAAGAAATAAAACAAGTTTAAACAATCATTTAGTCTGTAGTCAACACACAACACCATTCCACAATGGAAACGGTGTGAATTTATATTTTGGAATGATTTGGAGAAGTAAGCTTGGACATCACCTTGAATTTTAAAACCATACCGCCTCTTCCAAACAAATCATATTTTATAAGTTTGTAGAAGCGTCAATTGAGTTCTTTTACTTCCATTATTCTCATGTAATACTATCATTTTCCCTCCACTTTCTCTGTTCTATGTTTTAGTTGATGTGGATGTATAATTGAATATATCTTTCATTAATAAAATAGACCCAACACTTGAATAATCTCTTTAAAAGCACAAACGGGTGATATTGTTGTTCAATTTGATAATAACAGTTCTGAGTTTCAACTTCATTTATTAGTTTGTTAAAATATTTAAATAAAATATAGTAAATATTTAGTTTTAATTTAAGACCCGCATCCCACTTATATTACTATTTATATAATTACTATAAATTTTAATATAAATAATCATTAAAATAATTAATAAAATGAAAAACACCAAAACAAATTTATATTTAGATTAGCATCCGCCTTTTTCTCAGCATCCGACTTTTTATCTTGACTGTACTTATGGAAAATAAGACTGAGTGTTTCAAAAACGAGTTAAAATATTTAACGCCTTGTTGGATAACAAAAAACATTTCAAGAAAATCAAAAATTCGAATAATTCTGCATTTTTTTCTAAAAGTTTGTAAACTCGAATTGCTATTGCATGGATACTGAAACACCAAAACCAAAGAAGACAAAACGCTTTGCGGGGTTTTCTCGTGAGTCAAAAGAAAAACTGAAGGAAGGGTCGATGTCTCCTATATCACAACCAGTTTCACCTCGCTCAGTAAAAAGTTCATGCTCTGAAGAACTCCCTGAACTTCGAGACCCAACCATTTCAACAAAGACCTTTCGTGGCGTTCCAAATTTAGTCCACAATTCCCTCAAATTTTTGAAAGAGTTTTTCTCTGACACTGGACGGCTCAAATACGGCTTTTACAAAGACACACCAACTTTTAACGATTTTCTTAATTTTGTCGACTACGATACAAGGGAGTTACTTAAAGACTTAACTTCCTCGGATGGTTTCAAAGAGATGGACACAAACTTTTTTGATATCGATTTAACAACATTCTTCGACGAAGTCACCGCACAACACATGTCACGCCTCAAAAAGCAGTTCAAATTAATACCTTCATTTTTCAGTTTGTTTATCTTAAACAGCATTGGCTTATAACT
>NW_004443511.1:122793-137581 GCF_000330505.1 Entamoeba invadens IP1
GGCTTATAACTCAGTTGCAGGTGCTATAACAACACTTTCTAATTATTCAACAGATGATATGCAAAAGGCCTTTGTTATTAAGAAACAGTTCGACAAAGGACTTTCCCCAAATTTATTCGAGAAGGCAAACCCATTCATTGTTTCATTAGTTTTAAAGATATATTTTACTTCCCTCCCTCAACCATTTTTTCAAAAAGGCGTTGTCGAAGACATCATGCGGATGTTAAAAGGGCAACGGTTGATTTCATATGGCTCTTCTCCAACTTTGACATCGCCAAGAATTTTTGCACAGAACAAAAATGACTTTCTTAGTGTGACTAATTTGGACAAAGACTCGGACAAATCAGAGAAAGTTACTGATGAAAGTGTCATTAAAAATGTCAAAGCTTTACTCAAGGAGTATCTGAGTAGCACCGACACTCAACTTGTTTTTAATGAAGTGATCGAGACAATTAAACATATGGAAGGGTGTTTAGACAAACAACAAATGACCAGTTGCTGTACCTTTTTTCTCGACTGCTTTTTCCCATCGTTTGAGTTTCCAGAACTCTTTGTCGAACTCTTCCCGAAGTTTTCAGTGTTACCAAAGAAAATTGACATTATTTCGATGGACTCTGAAGAGTCGTACGATGGCGAGACAGTGAAGTGTGTGTATCCAAATGTGTGGTGTCCATTGTCTGTGTTAACTGAACCGTTCACTGGAGAGGAAGTCCAAGTGCCAGGGAAACTAGCAGTCACGTCGTATCGTCTAGTTTTTATCCCATCAGTCACTCTTGATGCGTCAAGAAAGGCAATTCTCTTTTTGGTTGGACAAACGCCACTCAACAACATCGCTTGGAAGAAAGTAAGTGAACACCACGACAAACAAATGCTGCGGATAGTTACATCGACATATACTGTCATGACCTTTTTTGCAACAACTAAAATGCTTAAAAATGTCGATTTTGCAATTGATGACGCGTTGAATGAACATATGTCGATTTACATCAATCCACTGGGCGGGAAATTAAGTGAAAGCGAAGTTTCAGAACGCGAAAATTTGGCTGCGACGTGGAAGGAACGAAGCGACCGAAATAAATGGACTTACCAACTTAACCTAAATACTGACATCCTCCCACTCAACTGTCCACTCTTCCCAACAACAATAAAATGTCAACAACGAGGAAGAGAAATATTTGTTAGTTGCATGTTGTCACGAATGGACGCGTGTGTCCTTCGATTGACCACTCCCGGTTTGTTCTATTGTGTTATCTGTGATAAAAGTGTATATAATTATAATGACGAGTGACAGACAGCACTAAAAAAGGTATTGACGGAATTAAAAGTCGATGTCGAAGAAATCGAAAATGTCCAAATCAAAGAGGTGTATTTCCACATGAAAGGATCAGAAGAATTTGAAAAGGTTTTTGAAAATATTTTGACCAACGTCATCTATGGAAAAAATTCGAAAGAGTTTGGCAACTATAACGAGTTGGTGGGGAAGGCAAACACATTGTTGAACAATTGTTTTAATCAAGTCAATGAGATCATGACGTGTTTGAATGCGGGGACAAACTGTTTACTTCTACCACAAGGCATTAAAGAAACGGATGTTGCTATATTCACAAGTTTGATTCAAATAATCATGGACTCTTATCATCGAACAATTAATGGCTTTCTTCAACTTTTGCGATGCGAATTTTGTTCATTACGGTACGATTTCGATGCGCAGAAACATTCATTTACGTTCTTTATTGTTGCACTCATTCTCATTTACAAGAGAAATCCGTCGTTTTTTGAATTCAACCAATTGTTCCTCGAGTACATTCATCACCACTCTACGTCAAAACTCTTTGTCGAATTCTCACAAAACGCAAAGTCGTCAATAAAAAATGCGATATTTGACAGACTCAATTACTTCAAAAACCCTTTTTATAAAAAGACGGAAGAAGTGATCACTATCAACAACACAACTATCCATTACTGCAACGAAATATTCTTTAAATCACACACTATTTCCCCAATGACTACAGCAAAACTCCTTCAACCATGTTCAAATGGGATCATGGACGCATCACAACAAAACATTCACTTCTTCCCACTGCTGCCAAATTTTCCAACAGGAAATAACACCACTCGGCTTGTACTTTCTAAGAACAACATCACCGATTTCCCAACCGAATTTTCACAATTTTTAGGACTCAAAGAACTCGACTTGTCCGATAACAAACTTTCTTTTTTAAGTGATATTTTGTCAAACATGAGAGTGTTGACTCTACTGAACATTTCTGGAAATAACTTATTGAACATCGATAAAAGTGTTTCGACTTTACCACTCATCGAACTCGACTTGAGTTCGAATGATATTCAACACCCAAAAGCAGACTATTTCCCTACAACACTGAAAAGACTTTTTCTGAGGCAAAATACAGTTGTCCCCGATTTGACACATTTGCAGATAACACTACTCGATTTATCACTCACACTTGGCCTTGACAAAACGGACTTTATTCAAAACCTCCCCGTCACACTCAGTGAATTGAGACTTTCGGGATGTGCTTTAGAACACTTGCCATGCTCGTGTTCGAAATTGACTGAGTTGAAGAAGATCAACTTGTCGAAGAACAAACTTTATAATTTGCCTCCTTCATTCTTCTTACTCACAAAGATCACTGAAATTAATCTAAAGGAAAACCCACTTCGACAGATTTCAGTGATGATGATAAAACTCAATAATTTGGAGAAAATGGAACTGGACGAAAACGTCACTCTTCCGACACAGTTGAAGTCGTTGTTCCCTGAACGAAGTTTAAAAGAAAAACTTGCAAAGAAAAATGGGGAGGATTACGTCCATTTCTATATCACTGGAGATGACAATCAGTGCGACCTCGTCGGACAACTGATAAAGAAAAACAAAGAAAAGGAAAAGGAGAAAAGAGTAGAAAATGGCACAACAATAATGCTCGAAAAGTTCCTTTCGATATCCGTTGTGTCGATTTTTGATGTTCAAATGGGGGTATTTGTGATGATGGCAAATTCAGTTTTTATTGTTTGCGAGGACAACAAAAACAAGACCAACCCATTTGAGAGAATGTTGCGATTCTTTACATATGTGGGTGTGCGACAACCAATCATTTGTGTGTTTTATAAAACAGAGGAAGACTTGTATACAAATGAGTACGACACAGTTGCAAGAAATCTGAAGGCAAAGTACCTCGACTTACAGATCGACTTTTTCCAATTTGATAACTTGAAGCCAGAGAAGAGTGTCAAGGAATTAACAAAATTGATGAAAGAGACGGCAAATGAAACGAAGGTTGCTGTGTCACAAACATGCAACAAACTTATAGACGAAATGCAATATATTGATATGTATCCCGGTATCACAGAAGTCTCTTGGATCAAAGATTTGATGACAACAATGTCGATCAAAGAAGAACAACACCAAAAGTTCATTGAAATTCTTCAAAAGCTAAATAAAATATACCTTTTCCCAACAGATTCGTCTTGTGTGATATTCAACTACTCACTGATGCACCAACACAACATGCTCGAGAAATGCATTTTCTGTCTTGTCGACACTGAAATGGTCAAAACGGCATTTGAGTTGTTACTCCAACACAACTGTCGTACTGGGTTGGAATTAACAAACATGTCTGAGCTTCTTGGCAAAGAAGCTACACAACAACAAGAACACTTCTTTTGGGACGTCCTCGAATTTTTTCATATTGTCTTTGTTTTCCGAAGTGAATTCTTTGAACGGTTGAATTTGCGGGATGCGTATTTGAGTCTTATGAGAAGGATTTTACTTGAGAAGGACAAAGTAGGAATGTTGTCGCCATCCAAATCGCAAACGATGCTCAAATTGTCGAGCATTGAAATTCCTATCAAGACAAGTTTTGCTATTAACTCTGCAAGTCCAATGAATGTCAACCACCCAAAGAAAGTGGTTTCTGGAAGTGGGAAAAAGCGGCTGATGAAGCAGATCGTCGTAACAAATGACCAGAAAAATGAACTTGAAAAGTTTGAGGTTTTGCGATCTCAAAACAAGAAGTCTGCGATGGGATTTTTGATATTCAATTATTACGGGTTGTCAGAGAAAGAGCCTGAGAACTGTTGGAAAGTTGATGAGAAAAAGGAAGTTGAGATAGGGAGGGTGTACTCCTTCAACTTTTTGCCACTCCAATTTATGATGATGTTTCTTTCAATCTTTGCAGTTAAGCATAAACTCATTAATTCGTGGCGAGGGGGGTTCTTAGGGGAAATTGTGATTCAAGGCTCGACATATCAAGCAAAGGTTTCTTTTGATTTTGAGCGAATGAAGGTTTCGATACGTCTCAAAATCATAGTTGAGAGTGAAAAGTCGTTTTTAATGACAACGAATGTGTGGGACGATTTCAAGTGGATTGTGGAAAGTGCTCAAAAACAATTTTCGCTGATGAACTCTTCGATGCTAATAGTTTGCCCGCACTGCCTCCAACGTGATAGCAATGAAGAGTGGTATACATTGACGGAAACTCAAATTAATGAGATGATTGAAGTTGGTACCTATTCAATAGTGGTGGAAGAACATGCCGTCCATTTTGTACTGTCATGCTGGGACTTTTTTGTGAAGCGTCTTGAGAACAATGGGAATCAGTACGAAAGCGAGGACTTTGAACTCACCGAGGTGATTGCACACGGCTCGTCCTCGACAATTAAAAAATGCAAAGTTGCACACCAAGAAGATAAAACGCAACTGTACACAACTCCACGTGTCCGAGTTTTCGCGACATCACCACGATCTGAATTCAAAAAGAAAAAGAAAGCAACCAAAAGTTTAGTTGATTTAAATGCGGCTAAAAAGAATGAAAAGAGTGTCAGAGAAAAGACCAAAAAGTTTGAAAAACTGATAGAAGAGAAATTGGACGGGAAATATGAGAAGGGAGGCATCAAAAAAGACTCATCGAATGTCTCCAATTTAAAAACGGAAAAGTCGTCAAAAGAAATTTATTCCAATTCTGTTGCGGGTGGTACGGACTATGAGAAAAGTCATATGGATACACTTTGTGACATTGAGAAATATGGTAAAATCGAGAAGAACATGCCTTGTATCTTTGAACGGACGAAACAAAGTGACATCCGAACTGACGTAGAGATAGATTACGTGGTAGTGAAAGAAACGGTTTTTGATATCAAAGGGATGCTTATGAATGGAGACGACTACAAAAAGTATTACATTAACACCGTCGAGGAATTTATAAGGGAATGCGAGTTCATGAAATTTCCCGACTCGAATTACGTTGCGAAGATCTATGGCTTCATTCTCTCTCCTCTATGCGTTGTGATGGAGTACTTCAATGGCGGGTCACTTTTCAATTACATAGCAAAACACCAGACATTATCATGGGGGGTCCGTCTTCAAATCAGTATGAGTATTGCTCGTGGAATGGAACTGTTTACTACTCGAAAACAACCACTTGTCCACCGCGACCTGAAAAGTCCTAATATTGTTCTTAAAGTCGATGAAGACCAGGAAATTACACAAGTTGCGATCACTGACTTTGGTCAGAGCATGCCTACATATGGTACTGATTATAAGAACTGCGTGGCAGTAGAATGCCCATTTTGGCTTGCGCCAGAGGTCGTCAACACTAGTGTTTTTGAAGTCGAAAGCGACGTGTACTCGTTTGGGATGATACTTTGGGAACTCTCCACGTTGAGTTCGCCGTTTCCACAGTTTAAGTTCATGGAAGAGATCCGACTGTTCATTAAGTGTGGCAACTTGTTGCAAATTCCAAAGTCTAAAATACCGGAGTTCGACAAACTCATTGAGGACTGTTGGAAATTACCAAAGCAACGCCCAACATTCACCACTATTGTTCAAAGACTTTCAGATCTTATCAAAAAGGTGGAAGTGTAAGTTTGTCTGTTTGTGTGTTTTGTTTTCAACTATTTTAATAGTTCAATATAGTTTGTAGAGCAAATTATATTGAACGGGAAATTAAAATGAAAAATTTGGTTTTGGAACTACAATTTATAGTAAAAATAATTAGAAAGTATGGTAAGAGTTTTTACAATAGTTAATTATAATTAAAAATATATAACACACTTAAAAAAGTGTGAGCGAACTTTGAATGCGATTCTAAGTAAATTGCAAGAAAAATAAAACAACAGATGAAGCAAGACATCTCTTAAGCATAGAAGTTCATTGGATAGAATGGCATTGTTGGCACTTGGAAACGCTTTTGAGGGTAGTAATGTGTCATTGGATACGCACTTGGAAGGAAGTGTTTGAACCCGTAATACCCCATACCATACCCATAAAGTGGGTCATAGTAATACGGCATGCGCTGCGTCAACTCGTACTCTTCATCGTCTTCGTTCTCAGCCTCCTCGTCCTCTTCTTCTTCAATTTCGTCTTCCTCATCTTCGATGTCATCATCCTCAAACTCGTCGTCGAAATCATCGTCATACATATCTTCATAATCATCATCAATATCGTCATAGTTCAACTCCAAATCGTCGTCATCATCTTCAGCGAAGTCATACGATGAAATGGCATTCACAAACGTCAGAAAAACAAAAATCAAGAACAACACTCTCATGACAAAAGTATAATTTGTAGTTACATATTAAAAATCAAAAATTCAATTAATGCTTATTATATTATGACAGTTTATTTTAAACTATAAAAACTGATTTTATTGTTATTTGGGTATAATTTAATACCACAATATGTCGTTTTCAAATGTAAATTAATAAAACATTTCTATAACAATTTTGCAAATATTATTTAGTTGTGTTATTTTTAATTTTAATTAATTTCTAATTTCAATTAGCAATTTGAATAACATTCAACAATATTTTAGTTGTCAGAAAAAAACAGGAAATCTTGACATTATTAAGTATTTCCCCCCTTTTTTAAAATATTATTATGTGCTTACCAAACACAAGCCAAACAGGGAAAAATATCAAATTATTTCTATATATCCCTGTATAAACATATCAATTTAAAAACAAAGACATTATTTTATTGTTAATGTGTTATTTACTATATTACCATCAATAAAAGAAAATAACCAACAAAACAATTAATAACAATTTATTTGTTTTTATTTTAGAACATTTTTGGTAATAATTATAGTTTTATTGTAGTTTTATTTTAATAACTTGATTATATAAAATTAAAACAACCCAAATTTGTGACCACAACCAAACCTTTCTATTTGTTGCAGTTTTACTATGATTGATAAGACCAAAGTTTGCAAAAGCAAACTATCTTATGATGAGCACTAAACCATGGTTATGATGTTAAAAACAATTGAAGTTCACTCATTATTTTGGGTAGAGTCTTCAAATCATTTTAACTTGCAAAAAGATTACAATGTAATCATTTTGATCTCCAAATAATCAGTGCTAACCAATTAATGGGTAATAAATCAACCAAAATCAGTCCACCAAAGACATTCACAATACAACAATTTGACTCCTCAGAAGAAGAGGAGATCCGTTTAAAACTTACATTGGCAACTCCCCGAGGAAAAAGTAAGAAACGAGAATACACTGTTTATACCAAAGAAGATGTTAAATTAACAAGCGAGTATGTCAACATTGTTTATTCACCCAGACTTAAAACAAAAAGAAAGAACCCACAAGTTCCAAAGCTTTTGTTAAGTCAACAACCCAATTCAATAAAAAATGAGTCACTTTCTTCAAGAACAGCAACAACAAAACAGCAAAAGTCACCAAGGATAAAATACAAATCACTCTTTGGTCCATCACAAACTGTGATCAATCATTTCACTCTTTCTCCTAGAAAACAAACGAAAGAATCCATTAAAAATGATTTAATTCTCAAGAATTCATTATGTTCTGATAATGATTTGATTGCTTGGAACAAGGAATATAACCTTGTCTTCGACTCAAGTTTCGACGAAGTCAGTTCAAGAAGTTTTAATGCAAAAGTGGTTGGGAGGAGTAACATTTTAGTTACTATGACTACCAAAGATGGGTTTTTTCTTGGATTTTCACAAGAGGGTCTTATCCCCCCTTCTTCTAAATACGGAAACGTCAAAACAAAAACAAATGTGTTGCGGGTGTACGGCTTTGGTCACACACTCCTTGACTTTGTTCAAAAAAACAATCACAAAGACGATGTTGGGCTTATAGTGTACCCAAGTACTGTAGGTGGCTTTATCTTTTCATGTGACTCTGCTTTTTGGCTTTCAGACGGGAAGATCTACATCCACCAATGCTTAAAGACGGCTTACAACGTGAGTCCAGAATGTCGAAACCCACTTCTGAGCATCCACTTCAAAAAGTTTTTGATTCTGGACAAGCTTTATGTATGGGAAAAGGTTGTGTAAACATAGCCAATCGCTCAACTGGACCAACACATTAACTAAATGACTCTGTATTGTTTACTTACTTCTATACACTTATTTAAATTTGAAATAGAAAGTTTGAATACAACAACTAAAGTGTACAACCAAAAAATGGAAATTAACTCGTGAAAGTCAGAATAGTAAACAGTACCAACGCTAAATCACAAACATCTGTTCATAGATTTGAACTTTGCATTGATGACGAAGTGGCTTGGTCATACATCTTAATGAGTTGTGGAGCTTGGACAAGTTGCTGGATTTCATTCATCGAGTAAGGGATCATAAACATGGTCGGGAGGTTGTATGGCTTAGCAAGCTCTTCTGTGAATTGAGAAATCTGTTGTACATAGACAAGGAAGTTGTTAATGTTCTCGAATGAGATTTGTCCGCTGTCAAGCTCGTGTTGGTACAACAAGTCGAGCACTTGGTTTGCGTTTGTCATAATCATTGCCAGCCTATTCTTGAAGTCGGGGTCTGTTGTTTTTTCTTCAGTTTTTGTTTGTTGGGGTTGTTGTTGAAGTTCTTGTGGTACTTGTTGAATTTGTTGACATTGTGGTTGGAGGGTCTGTGCAATTTTGATCGAAGGGATGCTTTGAATTGGGAGTGGTTGCTGAATTGGTTGAGTGGTTGTTTGAGGTGTAACTTGTTGTTTTTGTACAGGGGGTGGAGGTGCATTTGTGAAAGGTACTTGTTTCATAGCAACAACTTCCTTGAATTCCTCCTTTGGACTTTTTGATGTTGATATTGGCCCATTTGTTGTCTTTCCTTTTCGAATGTTTTTGGCTTTGGTTTGCCTCTTTGAAGGTTGAGTTGGCTGTACCTGTATCTGTAAAGTCTGTTGTGATGAAGGGGGGTGTTTTGGTTCGGGTGAATTTGGGGTATCATCTTGTATAGAGCCCAACACATTTTCGATTGAATCCATCATTGGTGTCATCCGTCCTGTTGGTTTTCCTTTCACTGAAGAGCTTTCAACGTCGTCGCTCTCCTGACTGGACGAATTATGTGCTTTCCCTGAAGTATTTGTATGGAGCGGACGAGCCAAGTTTTTATCTCTGCAAAATTCCGCCCAACCTAGTGTTCCCCCTGCCTCAGTGTACTCGATGAATTTCACACGTGTTGCTACATCTCTTAGTCTCTTGTGGGGGAGGTTGGTCAAAAGAAGGGTATACCTCTTCAAGTCGGAACAGCGGTTCTTTGGATTGTTCTCCATGTTTGTGCGGAGCGTTTGAATCTCGTCGTCCGCCCATTGGACGCACCCTTCGGGTTCCCCGTTCCCTTTGTTTGATGCACTCATTGCTTTTTTAAAGATCTTTTTTTGAGTTAAATATCACCATTGTTTTTTTCAAAGGGGTCGTTATTATTCAAACACGTCATATTCAATTAAAATATATACTTACCGAAAAACTATAATTTTTTGGTATTTTTATGGCATAATCAAATAAAATGGTAGTTACTCAAACATGTTTTATAAGAGTACAAAATAAACTGTTGAGTATTGTTTTATTCGAGATGAAAATTTGGACATAATAAATGATTATATCAAGAATAACTTATTGTTTTTTTATCTAGTTATTATTGTTTTTATTTTTTTTCGTTATTACATTGTGGTTATAGAATAAGTATTGAAGTATATCAACTAAAATGAATATAACTGAACAATAATATATATTGCAAATATAAATTATAAGTTTTATCAATCAGAATTAGTATCAATTAAGTTAAATTGTTTTTTAAGCTGTTCAACGACCTTTGAATCTCTTTGAAAATCGTCGACGTATTTATTAAATCAAAAGTCGGCGAACAGACATTAACTTTGTAAAAAATACACACCACAACTTTTACTCACAACTTTTTTTACAATATAATTCTTATTAAAAAAATTATAATTATCAATCATTAATGAATTATAATATCTAATCATTGAAAACTATAATTAATTGTATTTTAATAAATTAATTTATAAATGGTATTTTTTTGTTATAATTGAATTATAAAGAAGAATAAACAATAAAATTTTAATTATTGTTTTAAAAATGATATTTATAACAAATATTATGCTGTTTGTTATAAAAATGTTCTTGCAGTTTTATTAAAAATGTGAAACTGGAAATAATAAAATGAACGAGCTTATGGACGCTGTTTTTTTCTCGATAGCACCTGTCACACGAGCTTACATCATTTCTGTAGTTGGGGTATTTGTGTTGATTAAAGCAAATGTGGTTCACATCTCATCACTTGTTTTCGATGCATCAGCGATTCTCGATGGAGAGGTTTGGCGACTTGTCACTTCTTTCTTGGTCCTTTCAGAGAACTTTGACTTATACTTCATTTTCAACGTCCTCTTTACGTTTGTTGTATACTCTTGTAAGCATTTATTATATTCCTTTTAAAGAAAAACGCACTCACAGATAGAATGCAAGTTTCTGACGCGCTCGAGCAAACCTGTAGAAATTGGTTACATTACCTTTGGATGATCTTTTTGGGGGGATTTGCCATAATATGTTGTTCTCTCTTTGTTTACTTTGTTGGCTACGTTCCTGCCCAACTTCCACTATTGTACAGCTCCCTCAAATTCTTTCTTGTTTACGTCTGGAGTAAGCGCAACAGAGACCGTTTGTCATTTCAATATGTTATACCCATTCTATCAAATTATTTATTTGTTATTACTTATTAACAATTGGTGTGTTGAAATTATAAGCTTAAAAATGATACGACTCATCTTTAGAGAATGTTGGTATGATGCTTTTTGTTGTTGTTAAACTTGTATATTTTCCTTGGATTCTATTGTTATTGGACACATTGTTGTTCCACGATGGGATGGATGACATCTATGGAATTGTCTTTGGCCATATCTTTTATTGGTTTGAGGATGTCTTTCCAATGTATTACAACTGGAGGCCTCTTGAACTACCAAAGTTTGTTAACAACATCTTCTTCCAACAAGTCGAGTTGAACGACGAACCCGTTGAGATGGTGGAAGAGCACATCGACTGACATCCACCTTTTTATTCTGGTTTATTGCTTAAATGTGCGTTTTAATGAATTATCTTTTTAACCTTATTTTCTTATTTTTTTATAACTTGTCTTATTTGCAAGAAATAATTTTTTGTGCCTACTTCTCCATTTTTGGGTTTGTTATTCTGATTTGATTGTGATGGTTTTTTATAATCAAAGAGTTATATAACAATCATTGTAATGTCTTAAGTAGTATGAAAATTCTGAAAAGAAATTTACCATTGGATATAACAAACAAATATGAACTCAAAAAGCATGACCAACAAAAACAAGTTTGTTTACTCCTTTATGCCAACAGGCATGGTCCAGACAAATTGCACCATAATCGGAAATTTGGAACTGAAGACGTACATTCTGTGCGACGTTGGGGGCGACGCCGAGAAGGTTGTCGAAAAGGCGAAGAAGATGGGATTAACAAAGTGTGTTGGCGTCTTTTTCACACATGGACACTTTGACCACGTTGTTGGATCAACAGAGATTAAACGTATCACAGAAGCACCACTCATCATCAACGAGAAGGACGTGGAAATGTACTACGACATGAAAAAGCAACAGAACTTCTTTGGGATCAAGATAGAGAAAGTTGCTACAATCGACAGAACAGTCAAAGACAGAAATGTTATAGATGGAATTGGAACGTGTGCTCTGGTGATACACACACCAGGACACTCACCGGGTTCATCATGTCTCTATTTTGAAGAACTAGACTTACTAATCGCAGGCGATACACTTTTCAGAGAGAGTTATGGCAAGACGGAAATGTGGGGATACGACTTCGCCAAACTTAAGAACTCGATCACTGAGATTTTGTTCAAACTCCCAGGTAAGACTACCGTAGTTACGGGTCACGGAAGTTCGACAACAATAGCCTTCGAGAAGGTGTCCAACTCCATCATGTTCTGATGTTAATTGATAAATAGGTATTTGTTATGTTGTGATGGCCAAATGCACCAACTTAGAGTAGAAGACAAACCAACAAAAGCAATGCAACACAATCACTTTTTGAATTGAGACAATGCGAGAGTCGGTTCATAAGTCTTTGTGCAGAAGTCGAAACCGAGTGCAGTTTGTGCGGACGCCCGTTTGAGTGGGTCAACTATTAACAGCTTGTCGATGAGCTGTGTAAAGTCACGAAGTGTAAGTGTTGGAAACAGTTTTTTTCCGTCACACCCATTCTTGACGCGCCGATTAACACACTTCCCAAACGGATCGATTTCATTGTGGAGAAACGTGTTCTCGTCGACAAAGTGAATGTTGGCATATACCCCATCGCGGACCATCTTTTGTGGGATGCGCCCTCTAATCGTGATGATGTGATATAACATGTCGTTGTTGCTGTCACCACTGAAAGGAACACACCCAATAACAACTTCGTAGAGCATTACACCTACACTCCACATGTCATATTTCGTGTCAAATTTGTTACCCACCATCACTTCGGGCGCTCGATAGAACCGACTCCCAATTTCATCACTCTGTTCACGCTCATGGAGACGAACTGCACTCCCGAAGTCTCCAAGCTTTGCAGTGTTGTTGACTATCAGGATGTTGTCAGGCTTGATATCACAATGCACTACAGAACAGACACGGTGCAACATGTCAAGTGCTTTCAATACATCGGTGGTGAGTTTTTGTAACTCACAGACAGTGTAGTCACAGTGTCGGGTGTTCATCAACACACGCAACGACTTCTCCATTAACTCCGTCACAAGGCAATAATGCTCCTTGTACTTGAACTCACTCAACAACATCACAACATACTCACGCCCTTCCTTCTCGACTTCCTTTACTACCTCAGCCTCGCGTTGGCACGCCTTCACCATGCTCTCATTGTTGCGTACAATCTTCATCGCATATCGCTCACCTTTTTTGTCCACTTCATACACACTCCCAAATGTCCCCTGTCCTATTCGACATACTATGGTATACCCCCCTACAGCCTCACCACTCCGACCAACTGTTTGTCATTGCTTCTTCTTCATGTTATTTGCTTCAAGATCAAGTAAAACCAAACCAAAATAACCATCGGCATCAGTCGTTGACTCAATTGCTTCGCTCTGAGTAACCTGAAGCTCAGTGCCATTGCACTCCACACTACTATCATCACCAAAGATATCTATCCCACTCATGAAGTTTTAATTTTTGAAGTTCTTTTTAAACGCTCAACATTTTTTTTCAATTTGGACAACCGTCTTGTTTTTCCATACTTAACTAAAACTTACACTATATATTAATTTGTTGTATTGTCACTCTCACAAAATGTGAACACTCGCATATTTAACAATATTTAAACACATTTCTTCGATGTAAAAAAAATGGTGTGTCTTTTTCTTTGAGTTGTTTGAATAAATATTTTATTGTTTTTTATAAAACTAATTAAGATTTAATTATGGTATATTTGATAATAAAAATTATATATTGAGAGGTGTTATTATATAAAATTTAAAATATACAATTTAATTGAATTCCCAAATAATTAAAAAAAATCCACATTATATAAATTATAGTTTTAATTAAATATATTTTTTATATGTTTTTCACATTGAAATATATTTAAACAATTCAACCTTTAAACATTTATTTTACACATTTGAAAAAAATTAATGTGTGTAAAGTTTTTGCGAACTTGATAAAAAACAATGGAAATCGATATCGACTCACTTACGAAAAAACTTTTACAAAACGACTTGCAGCCACACATTCCTAAAGACATCACAGAAGCAATCATCATCAAACTTGTAACCAAAGAAAATACAATCCCACATAAGAAATATACTGAAAGTCTCACTTTTGTTTACCAATTTTTGCTTGAGCTAAACCCAAAGTACTCCACTACACAAGTCATTGCAATCCCAACAAAACCAATTTATCCATTATACAAAAAAGTTGGAATGGGAGGGACGTTCGACCGTCTTCACTGTGGACATTACAGTCTTTTGCAGTCTGGACTCTTTTCCAGTAGCTCAATTTTCGAAATCGGCATTTCTGGCGATGCGCTTCTTGTCCACAAAGCCGGCCGCGACAAGATCTTTACATTCGAAAAACGACGAAACCAACTTGAAAACTTTGTTTTGAAAATTCAAAGTGTTGTTCCAAACGTTGCAAAAGTCAGTTTGTGCGAAATTGACACACCAGCAGGAACTGTCACAACAGACACGGCTCTTGAGGCAGTTGTTGTTAGTCCGGAGACGCTTTCTTCACTTACACAAGTCAATGTCGAGAGGGTCAACAGTGGGATGAAAAGCATTGAACCTATCATCATCGGGCTGATTTGCTGTGGAGACGCTAAGGTGTCCTCTTCCACTATTCGAAACTCTGAGAAGTAGTTTACTTATTTTTCGTTTTTTTGTTATTAACAAAATTAATTGGTCTCGGATATATAAGTATAAATAAATAATTTATTATTATAGTCAGTCTAACAACTTTGT
>NW_004443511.1:137681-145013 GCF_000330505.1 Entamoeba invadens IP1
CACTTTGTCCGGGCATTTTTGGACCGTCATAACTGTAATATTCCGGGAAACTGTGTTTAATTTGTTTAACACATTTTCCCGAATTTGTTAAACTTATTTTGTGTAAATTTTTGTTAAATGGACAACTTTTTTAGACAGACCTTATTAAAATTAAAATTTTTATAACTTATTTTCGACTTAATTAAAACTTTGTTAATGGTTAAACAAAAGTTCATGGGAACTATTATTTTAAGTAAAAATGATTATAAAAAATTATTAATTATTTTTTTTTAACAATAAATAATAGACTTTAATTTGTAGTCTATTTCTTGATATATATCATTAAGTATGAAGTTATTATTATATTAAAGTATAATCACTCAACAACTACAGTATATGTGATTATGTTTAATAATAATAAGTAGATTCAAAAAGATAAAAGTATAAAAAGCATTTTTTTGTTCAAACACTAAAATATATTCAAAAACAAATACATGATATAGATAACTTATTACAACCATTGGGTGTTTGTTGTTGTCATTTCTTCAATTGTTTTTGTTTTTTTGAACCGACTTTAAAAAGTAGGTCTTAATTTAAATAATATTGAACAAAATAAATACTCCACGATTATTGTGTTATTTTTTAAAAGGTTGATCTCTACGTTTAAAGTAAACACATTAATTTTGTTTAACAAGTTACTATGTATAACAACCCTCAACCCAATTCAAAAAACATTTTTAAAATACTAAGGTTATAATCATGAATACAATGTCTTTTGTTTGTAGTTAAAACAAAAAATCAATAAAAAATTTTTTAAATAATAAAATGCAGTTTTTATTTTTGTGTTTGTGCCTTATTATCCAATTTTTTTATTAACGTGGTGTTAATGTGGCTATAGATAACTTCATTTTAACACATATTTAAAAACGAAAAGAAAGTAAACAAGTTTACAAACAATTTAGTGGACATACATTATTAATCTTGCTTTTGACTATTTGATTTTCTTATTTAATTAATTATTTGAATTCGTTTATTTTAATGCACAACAAAATCAATTATAATTTTGAGTAAAAAATCATTACTTAAAAAACAATTTGTTCGTTTTTAACCAGTTTAATTATTTTAAATCATTTGATTAATTTATTATCAAAAATATTTTATTTTGATGTATTTGAACATTAAAAGAATATATTATCAACTCTTATTAAAAATAAAACTTGTTTACAAGAGTTCATGTGTTTTGAAAGTTGGTGGATAGTTAAATAAACATCATCATTATAAACAAGTATTTAAATGTAAAATAAAAATAACATTTTTAATGGTTAAACAACGGAATGACAATTATGTTTGTGAACTATTGTATTTTAAATAATGCTCATTAAATAATTAACAACGCTTTTACTCACAACGAAAAAAATACATTTAAAACATTTTATCGAATTAATGCGACATCAAAAAATAAAAAAGTTTTGAATGCAATTTGTTATAATTTTATTTAACAATTCAATCAATAATTTATCATTAAAAATTGGTTTAATTAAGTTCAAAATTAGATCTAATTTAATTAAACTCGAATTTTATTCAATTAAATGTATATAAAAAACAATAAAGAGGTATGTTTTGTATAAATTTGAAATTTGAATAGAAATAATTGTTAATTTTATTTGATTTATTAAAGATTTTTTGTGAGATTAATACAAATTACCAAGTCCGTTCAATTTTTGGTTTTGTTGAAGATGGTGATAATCGTTGATATATTATTCTAATTACTTTAACTTCGATTAATAATAAAATACTCCAACCAATTTTAAGAAAAAATAAAATTTGTCATTTCATTCTATTGAATAAAAGGATGTATTCATTGCATATTTTGTTTAATACACACGTTTTTAATGTTAGACGAAACAAAATATAAAATTCGTGTTAATAATTTCTATTATTAACACGAATAATAATTTTTTTAATTAATAATAAAATTAAATGGCATCTTAAACAATTTAATTGATTTATTAATTTTGCGATAAAAATACATATCGAAATGAATTTGTATTTTTTTAAAAAAATGTGGTTGTTCGTTTTTTGGGACATTTATTTCCATTTCAATCCATATTATTTTATTACTTGTGGCTTTTTTATTTTTATGTTAATTAAAAGTTACATTCTACCTATATTAATATATTATTTATTTTTAAAGTTTGGAATAATATTTTAATTTCTTTTTCTATTAAAATAAAATTTAATTATATAACGGACTTCACTAAAAAAACAACTTAATTTTAAAGTCCATTTTCATAAACCAATATTGCACTCAATCACAATTATATGATTGTTTCGTTTTTAATTCCAAAAATTTTATTTTCAAACAAAACAACAAAAAAGATACAGTCATTGATAGCAAACGTTTCTTTGATTTTTAATCATGAAAAAAATAACAAATAAAACAACTTTTCGATTTTTTTCATTTGAAATATAATTCTCGTCTGAAAAACTAATTGGCAATATGTTAGTTTGTTATTTTCAATAAAAATTTAAAGGCAACTGAAAAGAAATGACTGAACATTCTATTTTTTAACAATTATTATTTTATAATAATTTGTTTGTTCCAAATGTTGTAATGTTAAACATATAAGTTTATTCTCTTTTGAGTTAATTTTATCAAAAATAAATGCTTATGTTCATTCATCCATTTTTATTATTTCATTATTTTTAACATTCAATTTTTGATAGACTGAAAAATGTCCAAATGGTTCAACTATCTAATTGTATAGTAACTTTTCTTATAGTTGAAAAACAATTTGTTTATTATATACTACTTCTATTTTAATTCATTTGAAAAACAAAATGTGTTTTTGTAATGTACTTAAAAAACGTCCAGCGTTTTTTTCTGTATTCGCCTCAAAATGTATTTTATGTAAGCAGTATAATACAATATTGTTTTATCTGTATAAAAATAACAATAATTTGTATTTATTTCTGTCAAATGCTTCCTTTTTTCGGGAAATTTGTATTTATAATTTGGTTTAATATTTTTTTTATAAACAAAAAAACACTTTTTTGTTTTTATGTCTTTTTAATATTTTAACAAACATTTTATATATTTGGTTTTGTTTTATTTTTGTCATTATTATTTATACTGCCAACATTTATGCAAAATCGGGAAATGAGCTTTTATTTATACATAAAGACATTTGTTCAAATTCTAAATACGGAATATAATAAATATAACTTTGGGAGTTAATTCTATTTTTATCTTTTTCGTATTTAAGTTGTGTTTGATCAGGGGATCATTTTATTGATTACCATTTTGAAGCAAAATCCGGGATATAACAGAAGTTGTTATTTTGAAAAAGAAATTATCATTTTCAAAAAACATATTCTAAATAATTTAATATTTTAATTAAAATATACTATGATATATCAAAGAACATTATTTGGTCGAAAAAAAATAATATTGATTATCGGGTTTTAAATAAAATATGTTTTCAAATGACTAAACATAAAAAAAGAATAATAGCATAAATGAGTTTGTTGTTCAAACTTCATTTTTTATTAAAATGATTAATGGGCAGAAACAACAAGTTGTTTATATTATATGTAACAATGATAATAACTTAAAAACCGTTAAAAGCGACAAAGATTGTTAACTAATTTGAAGAAAAATATAGAAATCTCTACTCTTGTTTCATGTTACTTTCTTTGTTGTTCATTATTGAATTTAAAATGAATAAACATTGTGAAATGGATGGTTTTATCTTTTTTTTTTAAAGTCAGAACAATTTTTTAAACCAAACTAATTCAATACAAACTAATTTAAAATGATACTTTTATATTTAATTACAAACCACGTGTAATGTATATATCATAAATTAACAATGTTTAATTATCGAACTCTTTCAATGTCTTATAAAACAAATGTCGGATATTCAAATTAAAAAATCAACCTTCATACAATAATTTCGCTTGTGAATGCCATTATGTTTTTATAATTTTTAAACATTTGTTTACCACCAAAAAAACATTTCCATTATCATTTATTGTAACAATGTAAAACCAAATAACACCTTTTCATTCAAATAATTATTATGACTGTGAAATAGCAGTTAAAGTTTAATACAAACAATACATTTACACGATTTTATGTAAATCTTCAAAACCTTGTATTGACTTTTTAAAAATAATCCTCTATTTTTAAAAATAAATTCCAATCAATATCCTTTATTTACTTGGCCATAAAACAAAAAGACAAATTCCACAAAACAGTTTTGACCCCCATTTTTTTCTTAAATTTTACCCTTTATTTTCCCAATTCAAATTTTTATTTCCCTTAAAATCAGAACACATTTCCAGTAAATTCGCGTTTTTTGGTTAAAAATAGGCTTAAAAAGCAGTGATAAAATGCGAATTTTTTACAATCCGACTGTAAGAACAGAACTCTAACTACAAAACATCAATGTCGTATTGCGAAAACAGTGAGAGGTCAAAGCACAAGAAAATTGTTCGTACATGGCGAAAGGAGGAAGACGAAATACTCCTTAAAGCAGTCGAAATGTTCGGGGAGAACAATTGGGACAAAGTTTCTGAATTGGTTCCCGAACGAACCAAAAAACAATGCAAAGAACGATACATAAACAATTTGTCTCAACGCAACGAGAAACGAAAATGGACTTGTGAAGAAGATTCGACGATTCTTTCTTTAAGAAACTGTGTTGGAAACAAGTGGACACTCATCAGTGAGAAACTTGTAAACAGAAGTCCAAACGCTGTCAAAAACAGATATTTTGGCCACATAAAGCGACTTGGCATATCCGAACTCGAGTTGGTAGAGGAAGCTCTCAGAAACCGGTCTTCAAGCGCATTTGAACCAGTGGACAAAAACATGTTTACTGTATGTAATTGAATAGTTATTCCAACACGTTATAAAATCTTTTTGATTTTATCATAAACAATCGTTTTTATTTGTTTTTTAGCTTCTTGCATTTTTACAATCCTTTTTCAAAAAGTAACTTCGCTATAAACGTCTGTGATAAACTTTGTTTTTGTTGGATTGAATTGGTATTCTAATAATATATAAATTATAAACTGAAAGTATAAATAACAAACATTATTTAATATTTTTTTATTTGATAACTGCATTTTTTGCACATAAATATTTGTGTAAAAAAGGTGCGAATTTTTAGATAATTTTTAATCTAATAAATACACGAATCTCCAAAATGATTCGTTGAACTATTTTGAGTTAAATTATAATAAAAATTAATTAATTTATTATATTAAAAATACAATTAATATAATTAGAATA
Organism: Entamoeba invadens IP1; assembly: GCF_000330505.1. Classification (NCBI taxonomy): domain Eukaryota; phylum Evosea; order Mastigamoebida; family Endamoebidae; genus Entamoeba; species Entamoeba invadens. Next base: position 142,960 of record NW_004443511.1, read on the forward strand.
TAATTAATTTGAAACAACAATTTAATAACCAATAAAAAAATAATTAAATAATTATTAAAAAACTATAAATATCAATTGAATTGTTATAATATAAAAAACTAATATATTTATTATAATAAATAAATTTAAATAACCCGAATGATCAAAGAAATATGTTATTATTGAAACCTGGTCAACCCAAAAAGGTAAGAAGGTCTTGACTGTTCTTATTTCGAGTTTTTGTTCTCGATTTTTCGTTTTTTTATAAGTGTTATATATAACAAAAAATTGAATGACAAAGGAAAACTCGAAAGAACTTGAAAAATCACAATAGAATGGTTTGTTTCGACTTGAACTCTACAACACATTGACGACCAGATCCACTTCTTTTTCATCCAAAACAAAGTTGGCCGCGTTCGTCTTGCAAAGTGGTACGACGCATACTCTGAAGATGAAAAAGTGAAACTGACGAGTGACATCCATAGGATTTTGATCACCAGAGATTCGCGCCACACAAATTTCCTCGAAGTTTGTATTCCACTCATTCATTCTGTTCAAAAATAATAAATGACAAAAATAACAAGTAGTTCCACAACCTGAAATTGGTATATCGCAGATACGTTGGACTTTATTTCATTTGCGGAGTCGACGAATCCGACAACGAGTTGGCTTGCTTGGAGGCAATCCATATGTTTGTTGAAATACTCGACAGCTACTTTGGCAGTGTTTGTGAACTTGACTTGATCTATTACTTCCACAAAGTGTATCAAGTAATCGACGAGGTGTTCTTGGCGGGTGAAGTCATGGAACACAGAAAACAAGTCGTTTTGGGTCAACTTCGAGCGATTGATAACTTGGCACAAGCTTCTCAATAATATTTACTCCTTTCTTCATTTCCGTTTCTTTATTCTTACAAACACAACCTCCACTGTAACGTCAATTAGAAGAAAAGCCTCAATCCCAGACAACAGCTAAGACCTTGCGCACATCAAACTTCTGTGGATCATGTGTCCCAGTTAAAGTGTCATCCCCACTTTCACCTTCTACAACATACTCTTGTGAAAACCCAGGAAGAACAAAAGACCCCCCATTCTTTACACAAAAGGCTTTTGAGACGTAAAACACGTCTGTCATCGACGACTTGATTAATATAGACGCGTCACTCGAAGCATCAATTTTCTTACAAATCTTCTGTGGTGAAGATTTGTGGTTTTCTAAAGAAAAAATAAAGAAACCTGCGTCGTTTCTTACAAAACAATACTCGGACTCTGAAAGTGGTGTTGGTAACTCGACAGTATTGAAAGTCCCGAAAAGACAGTTGTCTGTTGTCTTCACAAATATCATTACATTCTTTTTACCACAGATCTTCGCATTGAGTGAGTACGACGACAACCCGTCATCGTCTGAATCGTATATTACTTCACACCTCTTTTTCTCTGTCCACTTCTCTAACAACTCCATATTCGTTTGTGTTCCAACTAATTTCAAAAGTCTGTCTTGATCACTCTCAAAAACAATGGGTTTGATCATCGGCTCTTTCGGTACTTCTTTGATTTCTTTTAAATCTTCAGAAGACTTTGGCTTGACGTTTTGTAACTCCGCCATTGTAATAACAGGGTCTGATGTGTGTTTCACTTCGGGAACTTGGGCTAGAAGGTACTGCACTCGAGAGTTCGAGTCATCCACACGGGATTTCAAAAAATTGACTGCTTGGACCACCTCTTCAAGTTGAAGGTCGCGCGTCTTTTTCGAGTCGACAAAAAAAGTGTTCAACTTGAGAACAAAAGAGCTCAACATTCGCAATAAAGACGTGGTGACATACTCGTTTGTACTCCCACTCTCAGCTATTTTAATCAAGTTCCCAAGCTGCACTATTTCCTCTTCGAGAAATGCCCCAACACGTCTCTCCCCTAAAAAGTCCATTAATTTGGTTTTGAGTGAATTTTGGGTTAAATTAGAAATATAACTATTTTTTAGTACTTTTATACATTAAGAAAAAATAACATTAAAATTACTATTATTAATAGTTAAACAGTGCGATTTATTTGTATTTTATTTATTCAACAAATTAGTGT
>NW_004443511.1:145113-164453 GCF_000330505.1 Entamoeba invadens IP1
TTCTGGACTGTGGACTTGATGGAGACACATCCTTCGAATCAGCGAAATTGTATGACGACATACCAACTGTCGACGTGGTATTGGTGTCTCACGCAGATATCCGTCATATTGGCGCTCTTCCCTATATAGTGCAAAAGTTCCCCAAATGCACTGTCCTTACGACCGACCCAGTTGGTAAATTAGGGTACCTTTCCCTCTTAGAGGCTCTGAAGACTCAAGCCATAATGGGATATCCCACTTTTCATTCTCGCGATGTCGAGGCTGCTTATCGCAAAATCATCTTGTTAGAATACAACAAAGTCCAGAAATGTGGTGACATTGAGGTGTTAGCCCATTCATCAGGCCGAACACTTGGAGGTGCGAACTGGACGATACGAAGTGGGTGTGATGATGTTGTTTATGTCTCTGGTAACGACTTGAACTATGGATGTGTTGTTGACTGTAGTAAGGTGATGAACTATGTCCACCCAATGATTATGATCACGGACTCTGGTGGAATTGGTCAGTGTCAGAAACACTTGGAAGGTGTTGTTCAAGAAATGGGACGGATTATCAGTCGGAAAGGGTGTTGCCTTATTCCGTTAGACTGTAGTGGTCGAACAGTGGAATATATTCGAATGATTTTAGGGTGTTGCAACACTCCGATTCTTAAAGAGGCGTCTTACCACTTCATCAGCCCTGTCTCCGTCCAAATACAAGAGATAAACAAGACAATTATGGAATGGGTCAGAAGCGGTGCAGACATTTCCAATTTCAGAAATTTTGTGTTTCAAAACAACACTGATAGGGTCAAACGCGAGATCGACTCGGGAAGGCCGTGTGTTGTGTTTTGTACAAACAATTCCCTTTCTGTTGGGAGCATTAGTAGAGACATCTTTATGAAAATTAGCAGAGAGAATAGAAATGGCATTTTATTCATTGACCCACCTGATGAGGGTTCATTAGGGGACAAAATTAGTAAGAATGGAATTACTGGAGTTGTCGATATTGACACATGGAGGACAGAAGATTACACCGACGAGGAGCGAGCTGCGCTTGAGAAAGAGAAAGAGGAGAAGAAAGTTGTTGAGAAGAGTGTTGAAGAAAAGAGCGAAGAGGAAAGTGAGAGTTCGGAAGACATAAAGGTGAATATGTGGCAGCTTAAGACGGACGTGTACGAGGACGAGCTTGAGGATGTTGGAGGGCTCTTCCCCTTTTTTGAGAAGAAGAAAGAGACTACCGTGTATGGCGACGCGTCATCGTTTAAAATGGAGGTTGTAGCGGAGGAGGGACTTATTGGAGCGTCCGAAGAAGAGGTCGACGATATAGATGAAATACCACGAAAATATATTAAAGGAGGAGATACCGTTACCTTTGTTTGCAGTGTCTTTGCAAGCGATTTAAGTGGAGAGATGGAGGTACGCAAAATCCACTCAGTCATCTCGAAAATAGTTCCACGACACTTGGTGTTTTCGACACTTATTGACGAGAAAGCACTGGGCTGGTACCAAACCAATATGACGCACACAAAGTTATTTGGGTTTTCCAATAATAGATTTGAGATCTGCCCAATCACACCAACGAAAACTGTATTCATCACTGACGAGCTGACCAACGTGTTGACACTTTCCAGGTTAAAGGAATTTAATTTGGGACCAATTGATGCTAAAGTTTCGGACAACGCGTTGGTCCCAGTGAAAAAAGAAGAACGCAGTCGACACACCTCTATTTACGTCGGAGAGTTGCCAATCAAAGCCCTAACAAAACAAATCGAAGAGAGAGGAATTGACGTCAAAATCACAGAAGGTACCGTTGTGTGCGCGAAAGGCACAGTCACCATTTCAAAGACTCCTTCAGATGTGCCGAAGTTTGAAATCAGAGGACGTCTCAACATGGCATTTTTACAAATCAGGCGAATTCTTGCAGAACAATTTTCGGTGCTTTAAACACTTAATTAATTAATAAATCAGTTGATTGTACATCTTTTGTTATAAAACACAACGGTATACCATTCAATTAGGATTTATACACGATTCGCTCCTCCGCGTCAGACGCAAATTCTAAAACGCCAACAACATCTTTCAAGCCATTTTCATCAACGTTACACTTCTCCATAATTTCATCGAAGGTAACGACATCCCTCCCTTCATTCACAAGTTGTTTTGTCACATACGACCGTATCTTTCGAGCGACATCAGTGGTGACATTCCCATCCCACTCTTCATCAAAGTGAGCGTAGAAAACAAGTTGCACGGCAGCAAGTGCGTCTCTCTCTTCTATCTCTGGAACACCACGAATTCGTGCGTGTGCTTCTGATATACGAATCAACGAATCGAGTGCTCTTGCAGTGACCGGCAATGTCCGTATTTTGAAGTTGTGTTTTGCGCGTTTCTTTCTTTCACTGTCACGCAATTTGACATAGGCGTCGCAAATTTTCTCCTGCGCCTGTTGGCTCAACACAACTTTTTGTTTTCTCCTTGCGTATGTGATGTACTTCTTGATGAACTTATTGGTGAACAATTTCTCACCAGCATACAACGAAGTGTCTTGATAAACAGGCGCATCGCCTTCCTTTTCCTTTTCTGCATCAACCACCTCCAGCACATCTATCTCATTCTCCGCTTTCTTCCCCGACATCGCATCAAAGTGTCGGTGCATCTTCAGCACATGTTCCGCTACACTTCTATCAATCTCCTCCGTGGTCGAGTCCAACACAATGAATATCAAGTCAAATCTCGAAAGAAGTGATTCTGGAAAGAACAGGTTTTCCATCGGGCTTTTCTTCACATTATAATTCCCATTCGACGGATTTGCAGCAGCCAAAATAGAACATCGTGCATTGAGCGCTGTGTGTATCCCAGCTTTTTGGATCGTGACGGTCTGTTGTTCCATCACTTCGTGCATCGAAGCTCGATCTTCAACAGACATTTTATCAAACCTATGTGTCACTTCTTCATTCTCGCGAAACAAGAAGGTTATTAGCTCATTAAACTGCACATATCATCAACAAACTCGTCAACACAGACAATGCCTCTGTCTGCCAACACCATCGCACCAGCTTCTAAAGTCCTTTGATGTGTGTCTGGATCATTTACCACGGCCGCAGTCAGACCCACACCTGTGGCTCCTCTTCCGTTAGTCGACACACTGAGCGGTGCTATGTTCATCACATACCGAAGGAGTTGTGACTTTGCAGTCGATGGGTCACCACAAAGCATAACGTGGATATCTCCTCTAACTCTGGATCTTAGTCGAATTTTCTCGGTTGCGCCTACCAACATCAGAAGAATCGCCTTTTTAATTTCTGTCTGTCCATATATCGACGGAGCAATCGATTTTGTCAAATGGTTCACAATGTCATCCTCTTTCATCGCTTTCTCAATATTAACTTTGTCCAAATCAGTAATTTGAGGCCCTTCCGTCTGTGAGGCGTTCACACTTTCCGCCTCCAATATCACACTAAACGTCGACGAATGGTTCGGTCCGGCTAACGCCTTCAAAATCCCCGTCACACAGACCCGGTCACCGGGCTTTGCCTTATCAACCAACGTGTTGTACAACACAACTATCACGGACCGTGGCATCTGCCCCGTTGGCGCACTTTCTGGCGCCTCTTGTACCACCAACGTTTGAAAATCTTTGTATTTCGAAAGTCCTTGCTCGAGTTCGAGTGGCTTTCCGTCGGGAGTTTTACTTGCCATTTTGACCATAGAGTCCGCGTGGCTCAAATCACGAGAGTGCATTGAATAGTCCAGTGGACATATTTGCACTGCAAGTTCAAGCAACGGTCGAATTTGCGTGGATTTTGTGACTATTCCCGTGACTGCCACTTTTTTCTGTAAAATGCAAGCAGTAATCTCACGAGGGGTAATATGGTGGATCTGTTGTTCTTCCTCCATTTCTCTTTTTTAATTCCTCTTTTTTTCACTTTTTATAAAATTCAATTGTTAATTCAATTAAATGGGTGTTTATTATCTGACCTGTATATATATATAAATTAATATATATTTAGCGAACAAAACTCGAGAATTATAACATTGTTAAAATTAAAATCAATTATTTCCTAATACAAAAGCAGAAGGGTCAATCGCAACACAACACGAGACGTCGTTCACCTTGTGGATACCAATAAGTCTGTCAGCTAATTCAAACATTTCAGGCCTCAACGAAATTATAGAAAACTGCGCGTTTTTCGTTCGTTCTTTGATGTAATGAGCAATGATACTCACATTTCTAAAGTCCAAAGCAGCATCGATTTCGTCCATCACATAGATTGGTGTTGGTCTGTAGTGATGAAGCGCAAAAATGAGGGCAAGCGAACTCAACGTTTTTTCTCCTCCTGACAAGTTGGTGATATTTTTCCACGCCTTCTTTGGCGGCCTCACACTGAATACAACTCCTTCAGTAAAGGGATTGAGGGTGTCGACTAACTCCAACTCAGCAACGCCCCCTTGTGTCAACAAGTAGTACATCTCTTTGAGCTTGAACGAGATCTCCGTCAGCCCATTCATAAATTCGTCAAATCTCTTCTTCTTTAACTCTTCCAAACTCTTTTTACACTCATCTCTCTCGCCCATTGCAGCTCTCATCTCAGCTTCTTTTGCTTTGAAATCCTTCAACACTTCTTGATACTTCGCTATCACTTTCAAATTGATGCCATCTTCCATCCCTTCAATCTTCTTTTTCACCTCACCAATTTCTTCCTCGATTTTTTCTCTCTCACTCTCTCTTTCCAATACCGTGTCCACAACATCTTTCAGAGATATTCCAATTATTCGCTCATTATTTGCACCAACTATTTCTTCTTCCATTTTGTTTTTTATCTTTTCTGCTTGCTCATCGTCTTCACTTGACTCTTCGTTGACTTCTTCTTCCATTGCCATAGCGTTCTTTTTGTTTTCGTTCGGAAGCACGGTTTTCATCGCCTTCAAGTCACTCAAATACTGGTCTTCATCGTGAACATTCGCAACTTGTAAAATTTTCTCAATTTCTTCAAAATTTCGTTCTCGTCTTGCGACTATCTTCCGTCTTGCCTCGTTCAACCCACTCTTCCCTTTCTCGATCTTATCAATTTGTTCTTTCATTTTGTCCGAACTCTCATCCAACTCCTCAATTGTTTTCTCAATTGCGCCAATTTGTGTTTCTTTCTCACCCCTCATGTTCTTCTTTTCTTTTATTTCTTTCTTCATGTTCTTCAGCTCGTCTTCATTCACTTCTTCAACAGCTTCTTCCATCTTGTCGCTCAACTTCTTCAGTTGGTCTTCGATCTCAGCTCTCATCTTTTCCCACTCTTCGATCTTCCCGTCGCTTCCATTGACTTCACTTACAAGCCTCTTCGCCTCTTTCACGTTTCGAGTATACCTGCTCTTGATATCTTCCAAATCCACACGAAGCACTTTCATTCCAACTCCTTCAAGTTTTTCCAATTCTTTCTTTTGTGTTGCGAGTTGGTCTTTCAGGGAGCTACACTCATTTTCAATTTTTGTGATCTCTTCATTGTTTTTCTCTTCAGTCGCATTCAAAAGGGTTTCTTTTACCTTTTCATCTTTTGTGAGTGCTTTTAAATTCTCTTTTGCTTTCTTCTCTTCGTTTTTCTTTTCCTGTATTTTTCTCTCCAGATTGACGTTTTCGACTCGTTTCACATTTTTCAACTCCTTCCGCTTCTCCTCTCTGCTCTTCTTCAGCTCCTCATTCTCTTCTTTCAATTTTTCCATTTCATCCTCCCCCATTTTGATTTTGTCTTTCAGCCTTTCCATCGCCTCTCTATCCTCTTTACTGATCCCAACTTTCTTCATTCCACCTTTCATCACTGCGTTCCCGCCACCAGTAATCGTACCAACAACATCCAACAACTCCCCTTTTGTCGTTACAACTCTCTGTCGCACTTTCCCATAAGAAATTCGCTTTGCCGTTTCGATATCTTCACTGACAATTGTGTCTCTCATTCCAAAGTAAAACGCGTCTCTTGCCCACTCATCGCATTCAATCAAATCAACAAGTCGCTGTCCACCTTCGATTGGATCAAATCTCCTCCAATCCTTTTTAATCTTCATTTGCTCCAAAATGATCATTGAAACTCTCCCAAGTCTTTCCTCTCTGCACATCTTCGCTATTTTCTGCGCGTCTTCTGTCTTTTCAACAACAATGTGGTCCAACATTCCACATGCGGTTGTGATCGCAACGTCATATCTGTCATCTATCTTCCCTAAATCACCAAGTCGTCCTTTAACCCCTTGAATGCCACTCTCCTCTATTCGTCTGAGGATGTCAGTTATCTCTTTCTTGCTTTGGACTCCTTCATTCGCTTGTTCCAACGCACTGAGAGACTCTCTATCTTCCAACAACGATTCTTTCTTTGTTTTGACTTGAAAATCACTCTTCGCAAGTTGCGCGTCAAGTTCTTGAAGTGCTGTTCCAAGCTCTTGGATGCGATCTTCTTCCTTTTTCTTTTCTTCAACTTGTAAGAGTTGTTGCTCCTCAAGCTTCTTAATCTCTTGAGAAAGAAGTTCCACTTGATTGGATGCTTGTCGACTTCTGTCTTGTAACCCACCTTGCTCGGCTTTAAGTCGACTAACACCATTTTTAAGTTCATCAATACGCCGTTCAGGATCACTCAACTGCTCTTTCAACTTCTCAATTGCACTTTTAACGGGTTGCGTTTTACCTAAAATCTCTTTAGTCTCAATCTCAATCTTATTTTCAAGATCATCAATTTTCTCTTTGTCAGAACTGTTGCTGGCTTCCAACTTTTCAAGCCTTCTTCGAGTATCAGATACGCGGTCTTGCTCTTGTCGAATCTTTTTGGTGTACTCATCAATCTCTTTAGTGTTGCGTTGTACCGCTTTGTCATTGATTTTTTTCTCTTCATCTATTCGTGCCTTCCTCTTTTTAAGGCTTGCAATCTTTGATTTCTCTCGTTCCGCCACTTTCTCAATCTTTTTAATTTCTTCATCAATCTCGTTCCGCTCAATTTCTATCTTCTTCTGGTTCTCCCTTTTCTCTTCGACAAGTTTTGTTATCTTTTTTAAGTTCCCCTCAATCTTGCGTATTTCGACTAAACTTCCCTTCTCTTCCTCTTCGATTTTTTGTTTTTCCTCTCGATAGATTCGTTCTTCCAGTGCAATCTTCTCATAATTTGAGATGACATATGATACTGCCCTCTCGTTATCTGGTGAGATTGCGTTCTTCTCTTTTTCACTCATTCTACACCGATTAGTTTTATCATGAACGGTGTCGTTTAAACTTTCCAAATCTCCTGTTTTTAAGTCAATTGGCTCGATGTACTTTGCAGTTCCAATGATATCTTCAAGGAATTCCAACATTCCTTCCTCCCCGGTCTTTGCTTTTGCAGGCATGAGTGCTATTCTCTCGACTTCTCCTTGTAAAATCAAGAATCTATTATTTTGCAAATCAAACCCTTTGGTTTTCATCTTTGCTTGAATATCCTCGATCTTGACAATGGTGTTGTCTATGTAAAACTTTGATCCATTGTCTTTCGAAACACTCCGCGAAACAACAAAATTGGTCGACGGAACTACATCACCGGACCCATTCACATTAGTGAGATACACATCAACGCGCGCCTCACGACAATCGTTATGAAGCGATGATTTGTGAATCAAATCAACTAATTTGGATTGTCGTATTTGCTTCCCACGACGACCAAACACAAACAGAAGTCCATCAATCACATTTGATTTCCCAGACCCATTTGCACCAACTATTGTTGTAAACGAATGGTGGAATGGGCCTAACTCGGTTCTTCCATAATATGACTTAAAATTTGTGAACACCATTTGAGAGATGACTAATCTCGTGGTGGTTGTGTCTATCTCCTCCATACTTTCTCACTGCTTTATTCAATTTCTCTATTTTCACTTTTCTTCTCTTTCTCGTCTTTCTATCTTTTTGTTTGGTTTGTAATAGATATTATTAATTATTATTTTAATAAATAATGTGTAAAAATGATATTGTTTTACTTAATAATAAAATGTACGAGTATATATTAGTTCTTTCTTTTTAAAATAATTATAATATATTTAATCATATATTTTACTATGTTCTATTATTGAAAAAATTTGGTATTCACAAATCGAACTCCTCTTTCATCAGCATTTTTATCTTTTTTAAAAGTACAAAACATAACAGAAAAACCAGTTTTTTAACATCAGAACGCAACATGCATCTCTTTAGAGTAGTCGGTTCTACATTTGAGCACTTCATTTGGATCTATTCCCATAAAGCCGCCGTCTTTCATTATGGCTGTAGTTATATCACTAGACGTCATTATTGTTAAAAGTTTAAATAGTATATGAAAATAAGTTTCTTTTCTATGTGAAATAAACTCTTCTAGATTAGATAGATAACAAACAGTACTTGACTCTTTGGTATACAAAAGATTTTAAACAACGACGACAAGTTTTCAAACATAGGTCGTACAGTAACAGGGAATGAAAGTCTTCTGACGGTGTCAACAATTGCAGAGACATCGTACATAAATAAGAACCCCCCACTGATAGGGGTGATCTTCAGTTTTTTGATGATTTTAATGAACTGCCCGTGCAACCCATTTGCAAATGTCACTAAAAAGTTTCTCTTGTTACTCCCAGTCAATCCTTTTTCGAATGCGACGACTATCATTTGAATGAATCGACACGTCTCTTTACAGATCTGTGAACATCCCGCAGTCACCCAAGTATCATCATTCTCGTCTTTCAATTTAAACTCATTTTTATAATTCAGGATCTTCTCACAGTTCCCAACAAGCCACTTCCCAAGTTCACTCAAACTCTCGGAAATCCCACTCTCCAAGTTTTCTATACGTCCTTTAAACGTGTCGGTGTACCCTTGTAACTTTTGTATTGAATACTTGAAACAGGGGGTGATCGATTTCTCAAACATCACTTGAACTGATCGGACTGATGTGGTCACATTCGTTAAGAGCTGAAGATATCCCTTCAAAAAGTTTTCGACATTCTTTGGGTTGACACTCTGCTTCGACGTCTGGTACTCCATTTTGTCGACAACATCCTTCAACACTTCATCCATCCACTGAATCAAATACGTAAAAAGTTGTGTTGTCAGTCCATCAAAATCTTCAGGTACACTTAATGTCTGTGCACGCACCATCCCAAACGAGAGTTGGTCGCAAATCAACTTCACTTCTTTCGGGTCAATTAACTCCCCAAACCCACTCATCACCACTTTTGTTGAACTGTCCGCTTTCACCGTCTTCTTCTTTGCAGTGTATTTGTCTTTATGTGCTTTAAACACAGAGGCGATGTATTCAGTCTCTGTTGGATTATAATTCCTTCAGATCAATTCATGAACACACATGATCAAATCAACTCGAGAGAAAAAAACAAACGAAGTCTTATCTTCATTAAAGACGTTCTCTACTAAATCACTCAAAAAGACGGCATTCATTCCTGATGACGTGAGTGTTTTATTAAAGAAGTTGGACATTTGCGTGTACGAATCATAGAGTAAAAAGAGATATTTCCAATTGAAATCAGGGTCCGTGTCTAACCCTTTGTAGAGATACCCACTTAAAAAGCCGGTGACACGGACTTCGACAATTTTCTGAACATATCGCGCCAATACAACATCTTTTTGAACAAAAATCTTTTCAATTCGCTGTTTCTCTTTTTGTATCTGTGCAAGTAACGTCTTCAAGAAGGCCGCAAGGACTTGACTGTTGATCGCTACGACAGTTTTATTGATTTCAATATCAGACTCAGCCAACGCCTCTTCCTTGTGGATCGCAACTTCATCATTCAAAAATTCATTACTTTCGATATACTCATCAACACATGTATCTCCACCATTCAAATAATATAACATCTCTGCATTGTCTTTCATGGTAATCAAATTCTTCTCAGCCATTGCCGTCTTAAAGTTCTTTAAATAGTCGCGTTCTAAAAATTCAAATAATGTCTCGACGTTCTTTCTCCCCAAAACACTTTCGGGACTCTTCAACTCCTTACTCAAACTCTTCAACTTCTTCACACGAATAACAAAATTGACTTCCGCATCATCATCATCTTCATCAAGTTCTTCTCTGCGCTTCTTGTACATCACTGGATCAAAGTTCTTATCCCCATTCAATGTTCGAAACATCTCTAATATCAAAGAAGCCTGTTTCCCTCGGGACGCTTCAGTCGCAAGGTCTTGAAGTCTCTCACCCGCTTGCATGACTTCCGTCGATAACTCAGAAACGCCGTTCTCCGTTTCTTTGAATTGTGTCAGTGCTTTATCAAACTTCTTTCGACACGCAGTGACAGACGCAACGTGGTTCTGTTCTTCCAAAAGACACTGCTCTTGAAATTCCTCAACAGACTTTTTATACGCAAGAAACTGATTGTCGATCCGTGACTTGCTCAGGTTCAGTAAAGACAGAAATGGGTCGATGTCAAACGTCTCAATTCCTTTTGCAATAGAATAGTCACTCTGATCAGAAAGCAACGAATCTACAAAGATTTCAGGGTCAAAGGTCGACTGCAAAAAGATGTTTGTGTCCATTAGACGCCGTTCAACTTCCTTTAAATTCACCGGGTCTTTTGGGTTCGACATCGCTCTTGTGAAATTTTTAGATGAACGTCCTCTTTAATTAAGTTCAATGTATGGTTCTTTTTTTATTCGTTTAGTTTCTCATTTCTTTATGACTGAAATTTGGTAATTGTTTTGTGTGTTCTTATTATTTCAAATGGTTATTGTATTATTAACTTTTATTATTCGTTTTTTTACTCTAATATAGTGATGTTTTTAGTTAGTATTTTCTCTAGTTCTAATGTCATAAAAATATAGTTAATTATCATATTCAATCAGTGATTAGTAAGACTCGTCATAGAATGTCGGGTAATTGAAGAATGTTCTAATTATGAAGCAAACGTCAAAGTGTTTTAAAAATAATTCAAAAAAATTAATCAAAACAAACAATTAAAAAAATATATTAAAAAAATATATTAAAAAAATCAACTGAAAACAACCAATGAAAAAAAAGGTAAAAACTGTAAAATGACAAATGAGTGAGAAGATTGATGAGCCCGAACGGGTAGATACACCATTTACCGAAGCTATTAAAACACAGAAAGACACTGAAGCCCTGATTGCCCAGTTGAAGAGTACAATAACACAATTGGAGCGTGTTGAGCAATTGGAAAAATCACTTGGGATCTTTTCTGACACAGACGTGGACAAATCTGAGAGTTCTGAAAATGAGCCTGCGCTTCGGATTACCTTTGTGAATTCCTTCACCAACAGCGATGAGTCTGAAAAGAGTGCAGAGTCGCAAGTCTCAACACAGAAAAGCGCCGAAACAAACCTCAAAGTAACAAACTCATTCAGAAAAAGGCCTCATGGCAATGAGGACTTCGAGGCACGTCGTGACTGCAAGAACGACTGAGTCTTGTCTATTTTTATTTCTTTGTATAATTTGTCCTTCGACTTTTTTTTTAATAAGTTATTTTTAGGTTATTTTATTATTTTTTTTTATCGTATTTTTCTATTATATTATATCAAATGATTTCAAATGTTATAAATATAATTTTGGTGGAAAGTTGGGTTTTGTTGATGGATCATTTTTTAATTCATATCAGACAACACAATAAAGTTTGAAAGAAGTATTGTTTAAGTATGACAATAAAACCCGATTAGTACCACTTTTTAGGTGTGAAATTACAACAATAAAAAAATTTTAAACCAGTCTTTTGACCTACTTTTTTTTAAAGAAAAAAACCTTCTGTTGTATTTTTTTTGTTTTGGCAAAAATAGAAATGATTAAAAATGAGAATTTGTATCAATTCCCGAAATACCATCTCACTTTCCGGTCACAAAAAAAAACAGACGAAAATATGATGGAATTCTCTACAAAGCAAGTGAACTCGACTTCTAAACTGTAAAAGTCAGAATTTGATGTTTCGCCATTTGGCCCATTCATCTCAAAAGTACACCGTGACATTTACACTCATACGGATTCAAGTGACATCACAAAACTCATCCAGTCGTGGGTTAATGTGTAAAATGACTCGTGGTAAAAATTTTCAAATCTTCGATGTGCATTTGGAAACTCCTCTTCAAAATTCCTTTTACTTTATTGGGAAATTTTATTTGACAAAAACAGGGGCGCAGGAAAAGATGATGGACTTGACTTTGTTTTCTAAAAGCAATCCACATAATGCTGAGACGATTCAAATCAATGTCTCTCAATTTTTCCCAACTCAAACAAATTCTTCACGAAAAATTATATTCGACCGAGTCGCTTATAATATCACTTTCCAAATCTCTTTCGAACCGTTCGGCTTGAACATCGACAGAAAGGCTGATGTCCTTCCTTCACCTCCCACACAATCACCACTCGGACCGTCACCCCGTGTCGACACACCAACATTGGTCTTGCGGGGAAAACCCGAACCAAAACGGGAAATGTCTTCTGTCGATAATGGAACACCACACCGTCTCAAAAACGAAAAACTACTTGAATACTCTAGCCAACCACAACTGCCTCGAAAAACACAACTTTTATAGGAAAGAGAAATTGGAAAGACAGGGAAATGGGTACTCGTATATCTCCGATATGGACAGACAAGGGGGCATTGAACCCCAAACCATCGACTTGAAAGGAAGTGAACTCTTCAAAGACATTAACAGCTATGATGTCATTATTCTCCTTGACGAAAACCTCAATCTCACGTGTCCATTACTTGTGGAAATTGTGTGGACTACGGTGGTCAACAATCATATTACACAACGTGGAGATGTGATGTCTCAAATTCTTGACGAAATTGAGTTAAGATTTGAAGACGAACTGATCCAATTCAAACAGCTGATGTATCTCACTTCAACCATCTCATGGATCATGTTACTTTACAACAATAACAACACTATTTCTCAACACGCTAAAGACATATTTGCTGAGAAGTGTAGTGGTCTCTCCTGTCGTTGTGTTAAACAGATACTCGGACAAATCCATAAATTGACTCAAAACTCAATAAACGCGTGGGTGCTGAGTCAAGAGTGCACTAAAATCGTCATAGACTTCGTCGATAAAATTATCACGTGTGTATACTCCTCCAAATACCCAAAGATGTTTTCGACAGTTCTCATTGAATCTATTGCAACGTCGATTGTCCTTTCTCTTGCAGAAGAGGTATCAAAGAGTGATTATCTTGAAGTCGAGACAGGACTGTACCTCAATATTCTTGTTCAACAAATCGAATCTGCATTTACAAATGCACACATCACTCTTGATATCTCTATATTAAAAGAGATCTCTTCTGTCCTTATCTTGAAGAACAAAGACGTCTTAGCTACTGATTACCAAGTCGTTTGTCCACATATTCCCATTCAATTTCTTGTCAATATTTTGACCACTTTAAAACAAAAGGATGAATCTTCTCTCTCGACTACAACCATCGCAACAATCAGTAAATCTTCTGTGATGTCCAATTTAGATACTCTTTGCTTCGACACAAAGAAAGTCTACAAAGCTCTTTTCTTTCCTTTAGTTTTTGACCTCATGAACTTGGACGAACTCAAGACGATTTTCAAAGATCGGTCGTATCTGAACCCAAACGGGTTATTTCTGTAATTTATTGTGTTTTATTCTTTTTAGTTCATTGACACTCTTGATACTTTAATTGGGTATGTTTGATGATATTTATTATTATATTATTATTCTATAAACGTGATGAATTTACCAAAGTAAATACTCTCAAATCAATTCAATACTTATTGGAGGTCCTTCACTCCCTGGTACAGGTTCTTCCCAAACTTGTTAACAGCCTCTATTATGATCCCTTCCTCCCATTGGAGTTTATCACACACAAAAAAGGCCTCAGCATGAGTAATGCCAAGTCTCTGAACAAGTGTGACGACCATATTAATATACCCCAGTGCCCTTTGTGTATCGTAATTAGTTCTCTTTAAGAACGGGACTGTGAAATTTGGATCAATTTGTGTCATCTGACTGACTTGCTTGATAGCAGCCATTGCTTCTTTTGTCTGCTTGCCAACAACAAAAGGATTTTCACCGCTGAAAATGAACAATTGCTCGTTAATAATTTTCCCATCCATTGTCAAGATAAACGTTCGGTAGAAGTTCGATGTCCCTCTATCACAGTATTTGGCTTTCCCAAATACAACTACATTAACGAGTTGAAGGCCGGAAGGTAAAGTAAGCGAGAAGCAGTCGAAATTGATATCATTGAGGTTATGGACACATGGTTTGAATTTGTTGGCAAAAAAAGGCGCTATTTTCGAACCACAGAGAAGTCGACTGGCATATTGGTCCTGCGCAAAGTGTGATACGTGATTCCGGTTCATCTCTGATACCTCTTTTAAATGCTTTGTGGCTGTGAACGAGAACACAGAAGCCATTGTATAGAATGATGAAAGACTTAATGGATCGGTATCAAAGAGATTGAAGTAATTTTTAATGAAAGATTCTATACTCGAGAACTCACTGTAATTTGCAAAGTATCCAATCTGTAAGTCTGGAATATACGTGTTAACCGTCACGGGAAACCGGAACATCGAAGTAAAATTCTGTAAGTCGAGGAATTGTAAATTTTTGAAATGTGTACGAATTTGGCTAATCGTCGGATCTTTTCTGTGTGCTGAATGTAATTCATAAAAGCGGCACAATGCACCTACGAATTTTGATGGTACATTTTATTTGAATAATACTAATAATTCTATAAAGTCGGGTCCGAGTTCATCACAAAGACAAATAGATGTCTCTAAGTAATACCCTCCACAGTCCATCGTAATGGTCTGAGTTGTTCCAACAAAAAGACCCGACAGTGCCGTCTTAAATTAAAATAAAAAAACAAACAAATGGTAATTTGGCTCGTTCTGAATAGGGTTTCCATTTAATGAAAGTGCTTCGAGTGGTATGTCTTTGATATAATCAAGTTGGTCCAATTGCTTGATGCAATTGTTTCTGAAGTCAAGTGACTTCAGTGCTGGAAATACTGCAATGATTTTTTGGAATCCTAATAATGATGAGATCGAGTTGTTGCAGAAATGGATCGACTGTATGGCGGGTTTAATTGTAGAAATCCCATCAAGTATTCTTGTTATAACAATTGAGTCAACTTGTTTATTAAACCCTAAGTCTTTGACCTTCATTTGAATATTGTCCAAATTGATTGATTGGTCATTTGTCGAGTAATATTTGTCTACAAGTTTCATGCCCATTTCATTGAAATTAACGGACGGTGCACTGTTGTCTACCATCGAAATTGTGACAATTTGACTGTTGAACAAAATACCATTCAACCCTAAAATATTGTTGGCAGTGGTTTTGTCTTTGAGATTCACTTGAAAATTGCCACCTGTTTCACTTATAAACTTCACATTCACATGGATACCGTTCGATGAAAAGAACGAAGAAAGTTGTGTTGTTGTTCCTGTGAAACCGGATACGATAAGCTTTAACTTGTTTCCATAATCTTTGTTTTTGTTTGGCTTTTGAAACTTTTGTTTCCTTTTGTTACCTCCCATCTGATTTTTTGAGTTTCTTGATGAAAAAGTCTTTTTTGCTTTTCTCTTATTGATGATTCATTATTTTACTTTTTTTTCTAATTTATTGTTTAACAATGAATAAGAATTGTATATGTAATAATTGATTTATTATTTATTTTTAAAAGAGTCTTTTTTCGTTCAGTGTTTTTGTACTATATAATAACCATATGATAACTATTAATAAACTAAAATTTGGTGGGGTTGGAATTCAAACAAATTAACCCTAAATTTTTTAGTTAATAAGTTGAAATACTATAAAATATAAAATGTTATTTTCTATATTATTAATTAGTTAAACTATAAAATATTTATTGTAATTGATAATTAAATATAAATAATTACCAATTAATGTGATTTTTGTTTGGTTTTAATAACATTCGAATAACAATTTTGTGGTTGAAATAAATGAAATTAATTTAGAATATTTGAATATAATAATTAAATAATAACGAGAAATAACCCTTAGTTTTTTTTAATTGATTTGTTAAATTTAGATGTTTTTACCTTTTTTAGTTTTGTGTTGTAATTCACAAAATAAACCTCTAAGAACGGGAAAATCATTTCATGTTTTTATCTTATAAAAATTATTTTTATTAAATTATAATAAAATTTAAAAACAATTTATTAATTATTTTTTTATGATAAATTTTATTTTATAATCAACTCAACTAAACTGTTTTCCAAAAGTCGGTACCGAAATTACCCCAATATTTGCTG
The DNA here is from genome assembly GCF_000330505.1 of Entamoeba invadens IP1. Taxonomy (NCBI): domain Eukaryota; phylum Evosea; order Mastigamoebida; family Endamoebidae; genus Entamoeba; species Entamoeba invadens. The sequence continues at coordinate 161,335 of NW_004443511.1, forward strand.
AATAAACAACCCATTTTTTTTTCTTTTCTTTTACCTCTGTTTTTTATTCATTTTTCTTCGTCTTATTTTTCAAATAACTGTCTTCCACTTTTATCTTTTCTCGAACAAACAAAATATTCGCATTATTTTTCCCTCCAAATTTCTAAATAACTTTCTTCAACGAAAAAAAGACTTGACAAAATAATCGATTTTGCCGAAAAGTTAGAAACATTAATTTTGAAACCCAAAACAATTTGAATAACAAAAAAAAACTAAATAATCATGTCTAAACCAAGAAAAAGTTATGAACGCGAGCAAGAAGGGAAGAATGAGAGGGTCAAGATGGCTTTGGAAAGAGGACTGTCATATCGCGAGATCCAACTGCTTTGTGGAGTTTCCAAAACAAAAATAGCTAGTATCAAAAGGGGAGAGGAGACAAAGCCAAAGAAGATGGGAAGACCAAAAAACATCAGTGTTAATGTTGCTCAAAGTGTTGTCACACGAACATTAACTAACCCATCTTCTTCTTGTCTTATGGTTTCCAACGATGTTAAAGTTTCTCTTTCAAGTGTCTATCGTCTTAGAAAAGAGAACAAATTTGTGTTTGCAAAGCAGAAAAAAATGCCGGCTCTGAAACCATTACACATAACAAAAAGACTTATTTTTGTTAAGAAACAGCTGGCAAACGCAAAGCGTATTTTGACGTGGACCAAAAACACTCTCATTTCCGACGAGAGTCGTTTTTGTTTATACTCTGACGGAAAATATGTTTGGAGAAGACGTGGAAATCTTGATAAGGAGGCGTTTGTGCCAACTCCCAAGTTCAATCGGGGTGTGATGGTGTGGGCAGCAATTGGGCGTCATTTCAAGTCAAAACTCGTTTTCGTCGACGGAACACTGAACGCGGTAAACTATCAAAAAATGTTGGCCGAATCAAGAGTGTTTGAAAACGCGAAGAAGGTGTACAAACACGGGATGGTGTTTCAACAAGATGGTGCAAGACCCCACACAGCGAAAAACACAATTGAATGGTTTGAAGGCTTGGACCCGAAGCTCATGGTTCGACTACTGAAAGAATGGCCTGCAAATAGCCCCGACCTCAGCCCAATTGAACACTTATGGCAATATTTGGACACCTTAGTAAGAAAAGAAAAGGAAATCTTCGAGAACATTGAAGAACTCAAAGAGGCTCTTGAAAGGGCTTGGGATTCAATACCTCTTGAGACAATTGATAACTACATAATGTCGATTCCAAAGAGGTTTGAATTGTGCAAGGAAAACAACGGCGAATTTATCGGACACTTGCTTTAATCCGTTATCATTTTTTTTATTTTTTTCTTTTTGAACTCGTTTTATCATTTCTTTGTTCGTCTTCAGAGGATGTTTGTTTGTTTTTTTTATATGTATTCAAATTGTTTTCATTATTTTGACTCGAAAAGAAATAACTGTCTTAGAAAAATTGCAAAAGACTTCCCAACGTTTCGACAAATGCCCGAAAAATTACGAAAATAATATAATTTGTTTGTTTTTTTAGGTCAAAAAAGTCGGTACCGTTTTTTGTTTTTTTTAAAAAGATAAATAATAAAACAAAGTCTTTAATAACAATAAAACGGGAAAACAGCTAATAATAGTTTCTCAATTTTTAGCGGTAGTACTTACTTTTGAAATTCAGTTTAGTTTATTGGTTAAAAAGAAATTAAACAAAAAACAAAAATTAAAAAAAAAATATAAATAATTATAATTTATTTTTATTAAAAAAAATGAAATTATAAATTAACAAACTTTATGTTATTTTTTTAATTAACATAAAAATTTAATAGCAATACCATAGTTATAAATGATATAAAAAATATTTTCGATAAAGTAAATTTCAGGGAACACTGACAATACCAACATAACATGTAATAATTAGTGAAAAATGCAATATTGTTTGAAATGTAATTTAATATCAAAAAAAATAACATAAATAAAATTAAAAACTAATGTTATTAATTATATTGTATAGAGAATATTGAAATGCCGTATTTTTTTTCTTTATTGACCTTGAAAGAACTAGACTATGTCGCGAGAAGAAGAAAACCCAAACACACTTTTTAACATTTTGGATCAAACAATTTTATCTCAAGAATTTGTGAACACATACATACCATCTGAAACTAAAAGTAAACGGAGCCCAGCCATCACCGCTGCTAATATGATGGAAAACATCATTACTATGCGTAAAAAAAAGACTGTTTCTGAAAAAACAATTCGAAAGTCTGAGAATTTATACAAAATACTTCAACCCGAGGTGTTCGCTTTTCATACAAAAGTTGAACAAATCCAATTTATTTCCACAAATAACAAAGCAAGCAACGCAGAAATAGGTGTCCTCTTTGGGGTTTGTGACTCCGCAATTCACACCCATTTAAAGCAAAAAGAACGCCAACCACCACACAAAACCAAATTTGTCGCTGAGATGGACACCGCAATATCTGCTCTCTTCCAATTTTGTAAACTCCAACACTTTAATGCTAATTTCAGACTCATCGAAATAGTTTGTCAACATTTCGATCAAGACTTTTCTATGACAAGAAAAGGCATGGAAAAGCATATAGAGAAATATCATGGATACAAGTCGACTATTGCACACAAAGAATCTATAACTACCATTCGTCCCGATTTCTCAAAAGTCACCAAATCGCTTTTAAATTTTTCCACGAAGTATAACGGAATATTGTCAAGTCTTTTGTTAAGTGTTTCTGAAGTCGCATTTTGCGACTTGGAAGATTCAGAAGTGTTAACTGGATTCTACAAAGAAACAACAAGTGAGACAAACTCCGAAAGCGCAGCTGGCTTTCATCCTCCTCCCTTCCAAACAACACAACAACAAAATACACGCACTCAACAAGATAACCCTATTCTTCCCAATTCACAACTCTCACACACTCCACAAAACGTCTTAAGCGAAATCTATTTCCCTCGCACTGAACTCACTGAAAACACTAATTTGCGAATACCTGTGAGCAACTCATTTTGCAAAACTCCTGCTGCTATATGCACAACTGCAGACGGGGTTTTGCTCTATTCTGTTGGTGTTGTCCCGACCAAACGATATGATGAAGGGTTTTCTGCATATTTTCCACGTGTTGAAATATATT
>NW_004443511.1:164553-178994 GCF_000330505.1 Entamoeba invadens IP1
GCCATTGTTTTTAAGAGTTGGATGTACGAGGCGGTACTTCAACGGATCATCGCTCGGCGAAAAGAAATAAATGTAAGCAAAGACACGCCTGCAGTGATTATTATTGACAATTACAAAGGTTGGATTGACACTAAGCTTGTTAATATATTCAAAGAGAACTCCGTTTTCTTTCATTTCATTGAACCACATTCCTCAAGCTATATACAACCAAGTTTAGTCTGTTTATATGAAAAAAAAATTGAACCCAATTCAAAACATGAGGACCTGAAGAAAAGAAAGCGGAAAGGTGTGAACGATAAAACAAGTCTTCTAAGCAATCCAGAGAAAAAAGATGACCTTGAAAAGATTCTGTGCACTTGGAGAAAACAAATCAAAGGTCTGAACGAGAAGTACGTAAAGAAAGAGAGCACTGAAGAAGACAAGGAAGATCGAGGAAAAATTGTATGGGATACAATTTACAAAACGTTTCAGGAAATTCAGAGAAGGGCAACAACAGACAACATCATTTTGGCATTCAATAAATGTGGGTTTTATAACGTTGCAAGTGGGAAAGTGTTGAAGACGTATGTTGAGGTTGAAAAAAACAAGGAAGTCTATCAAGAAATCCAAGGCAGTGAGTTGGAAGAGATCTGTAAGAATGTCAAACTACCAGAGCAACATTGCGAAAGTATTAGAGCAAGAGAACCAAAGAAATCAACACTCATGAAATTGGAGGAAATTATTATGAACACAAATGGCGTGTCACCACAATAAGTGTTGTCAATTTATTCTTTTGTTTTTAGGATTCCATGCATCATATAGGGTTGTTCAATTCAAATGATCACCTTTTTCTTCAACCTCACCCAAAACGACAACTTTGTCATCGTCCACATTACAATTCCTTCTTACAAACAATTTGGAAATGGGGACGTTGCAATCAACCGAAATCAATTGTGTATCATTCACACCCTTAATTCCTGTCTCTCACATTTAACAACGAAATAGCAAAAGATGGCTCTGAAAAGGCGGAAATTGATCGTCTTGACTGCAAACTTCATGTCTATATACCTAAAACAACTAAAGGAAAGGTCTTCCCTGACTTGGATGTTTTGCCACTTTTTCTTACAAAAAGAAAGTTTTGAGCCAGGTGGAAGTGACTGATAAAAACACGAACTTTGAACCCCTCCAAAATGAGTCTGAAAAAACTCAGGAAACTTTTGGAGGGCAGGAGGAAATGCTTCGCAATTTTACTGCCGAAGATTTGCAAAAAATGAAAGAGATAGAGGCCAAAAGGGTGGAAAAAATGAAAAGGCAAAAAAAGAGGAACCCCACGAAAACCCGACTTTTTCGATCGAAACGATTTGATTCTTGGGGAAGACCAGATAATCAGAGACAGAGATGAATCAATCAAAATGACGATTGGGAAGTATGGATTCAATTCGAGTCACTCCGGCGTTTTTATCGATTTAAATCAATCAGCAGCGGAAATTGTAATGGTAAACAACCCCGAAACTGCAACACAATATAATCGTCATAACCAGCGCGTCGAAGATGAAAACAAAAATTTTGACAGAGATTGATACATTTCAGACACTTTTGAATGGGAATATATGGATGATGTCATAAGCAACAACTCGTTTGTATGGAAGACAACTGAATGGATGGATGAAGAAAAATGAAGCAAACAAAACACCACATTTGGACGTAGCTGTGGAGGATGGTGAACAAAAGCAACTTTTCAGAGATTTGTTCAAATCGTATTTGGTTTTGTGTATGATCAAATAGTTATGGGAGACACCACAGTTGAATCTGCGTGGACTATTGCGACTTTAGCCCCCGTACTTTCATATCTTGATGTTTGTTTACTTTGCACTGTTTATTGAAATAAATATTGACGAAAAGGAAATTGAAACAGCAAACGAAGTGGTGAGTGCTTGTGTAAGACGGGGAGTTACATATCCAGTGGTAAGAAATTATGACCTTGCAAAAAAGGCTATTGAAGAAACGCTTTCAATTTTCGAGGGTGGAAAGTCGACTTTGGTTCGAATGGTGCTTCGGATTCACAGAATTTTCAAGTTGGACGAATTGAAGCACTACCTTTGCTTTATTTTTTGGACGAGTTCACAGTCTTGGCACCTAAGTTTCGTGATGACATTCGATTTGAAGTAACAAAGGAATTACGAAACGCATTTGATACAATCACAAAAGATGGGTTGGGACTTTTACTTTTTGAGGCTGAACAGGTTTGTATTGACAACATGAATTCAATGGATGAAGCACCAAATGAAGTTAAAGAAAACTTCCTGAATTGATTGTTTTTTGAGTTTATTTACTTTGAGCTCAAATATAATGTTTTAACACTTTATAAAAGTATCAAATAATGTTTTTTTTTTCAAGAACTCTAAACAAAATATTCCAATCACCGAAGATTTATCAGTAAAACAACAGAGTTTAGTCGCAAATCTTGCTAATGTGATTTACTCTACAACCAAATTTCTCAAGAAGATATCCAACTTAGAGAAACAAAATCGAAAATCGAATTACTTCAAGAGGAAGCATCTAAAAATCAATTTTTCGATATAAACACTTCGCAAGAAATGAATCAACTCATTGCATATCTTAACGATCTCATTACTAAGGTTGCTTCTCTTGAAGCGATGGTTTAATTTGGGTTGTTGTTTATTTTATTTTTATTATATCACACAAAAACATCATTTGCAAAATAAGACCAAACCACATAACACAAGTAAATTACTACAAGACAAGTTCAAATAATAAACTCACAACAATACTTCGACGTTATGTTGTGTGGAATTAAAGTGTGTGGACTGTGTTTCATGTGATGTAAAGAAAAAGTCAATTGTTGGTAAAGTTACGGGAGAAAGATTTGAAGACCACTCTGCAGAGTCAAAAAATTTTCTGTTCTTCTTTTTCGTCATCTTGAGAAGCCCAAAACTTTTCTTTGTGTCAGACATCAATACTGGTTTTTTAGTTCCACATACCTTTGTCCATCCATACATTTCGATTACATTATATCAGGTGATGTTTTTCTTTATATAAAAAATATACTCATCTCTTGTTCTTGACCCTGATCACCCATTTCTTTGGCCTACCATTACTTAATTCTTATATTTTTTCTTTGATTTAATTTGAAAGTTTCAATCATTTGGTTGAATACTTTTTAATATTTTTTCTCCTAAATCAACCAAACTTCAATCCCTCTTTTTAAAAAAGAACATAACCCCCACCTTTGATTTTTTTCCGAGTACCACAAGTTGTGAGTTGCAAACTATTTGTTTTTTTCAAACCAAAACAAAAAACAATAGTGAAACATTGTTTCTCATTGTTGAGTTGAACTAAAGATTTACTATATTTGATGATTTATTTTACTATTTTTGGACTTTTTCTGGAAAACTTTTTTTGGTTTATTTACTAAAGTCTGTCTTAAAGCTTTGCGGCTTGACAAAATAATAATAAAATATGTTTAAAAAAAATGGGAATTAAGTAAAAAGATGTAAAAATTGTTTTGATATTTAAGTCCCTGTTTAAGATTTTGAAACAAAAATGAAAAAAGTTTCAATATGTTCTGAAGCTTGTTAGTTTATAGTGTTGTGAAACAATAATAAAAAACATTAGATGTTATACTTGACAATCCACCCATCAACTTGACTTGGAGGAATCCGCAATTTGAAGACAAGTTTGACAAAGGCAAACTTTTCAAACCCCGCAATCTTCCCAACAGGGTTTTTAAGTATCAAGTCGATTGACATCAGATCTCTCTCTGTTTTGAGTACTTCGTCCTTCGCAAGCCAAAAGATAGCCGAAGCAACACTGAGCGTTATCTGCCACCCCTCCACCATCACCAAATCCAACACCCACATAGAAAGGTCTCCATTAAAGACTCGGCAAAACCACAGTGCGTAGAATTCAAGAAAGTGTGGGTACAAGGTGTCATACCCTCCAAGTTTTTTCACAATTTCATATATCTCTTTGTGGTACTTCTTCATGACAAGCATCTCCAACCCAATGAATTTCTTGACACCCGGAAAATTGCGGAGAAGCATCTGCCGCAGTCCAAATTTTTCACACTCAAAGGTTGCCACACCCGCCCAAAACATGTCTTCTTCTTTTTCAAACACTAACACAAAGAACCCATACAAATCGGCCTCTCCCTGGACATACCCTACTTCTTTGTCGCGATTTGCTAAAGCTCGGAGAACAAGAAAAAGCTTTTTCTGCCCTTCGGAAAATTTGCACTTAAACTTGATGTTGTTTTGGTGTGCTCGCGTGACATCCTTGTGGATTTGATCATCCTCTTCGTCTCCCAATTTTGCGGATGCAAACGTTCTAAACGTATCAGAGTCATCTTTTTTCATGTCTTCAATATGAAGCATTGCACGCCACAGGCTTTGCCGAACACTGATTGGAACACCTTTGTAAAGTCGTAGAATCATCTTTTTGTGCATTTTCTGCTTCTCGTTGTAGTACGAGATCATTGTCTTCCACTTTTCAACTCGCTCCAATGAGTTTAAGTAGTCCTCTTTCTCTTTTGAAGGCGTGCTTGTAATCTCATACCCCAAATTGTCTGTCTTCACCAACACAGAAACACGACTTTTCCCCGTCAACACGCGCATCCGTGCCTGAGTCTTACACACAGTCTCCGCTTCATCATACACAACTCCTACATTCTTCAACGAAGACATTGCCAAAAAATGATCTACAACCTCGCTGATACCAACTTCGACCGCATAATGTATAGGTTTATGATTTTGGTTGTCTAACGAATCTACCAGAATTTTGTCCTTTGCGATATCACGAATAAAACTAATCGTGTCGATGTTATACTTCTCCGTCTGTCCATAGTAATGCAAGCAATTTCTTCCATTATTATCCTCTACTTCATTAATTTATGCTCGTAAATATGCAACATTGAATAAACAAGCAAACTTAACTTCGTGTCGGGTTTGTATTTCAATAGAATTTCTATTTGCTTTGGGTCGTTTTTCTTGAGCGCAAACATTAGCGCAGTTGTCCCATTTGTATTTGCAGAATTCACATCAGCACCCTTTTCAAGCAATTTATCCATCACTTCTAAATTGTTCATAATAACAGCCAAAAGAAGCGGTGATTCCCCTTTTTCGTTCTTCTGATCAAGCTCTTCTTTACTCAATTTTCCTGATATAAAAATTGCAACTTCAGTTTTTTGTGTTGCGATTGCGAGGTGAAGCGCAGTATCCCCGTTTATATTTTTCTTTTCTAAATCTGCTCCAACAATCACAAGTTGTTTCACCAACGGTAAGTTTCCAGAAATCGAGGCAGACTGCAAAACTGTCTGTCCATCCAAGGGACTAGCCCAGTTGATTTTTGAGTTTTTCTCGGAAACGTTTGGAGGAAGTAATTCTTCATTAAATATTGATTGGTCCGTCGTTGTCACGGCAAACGCGAAAATCACAGGTACCTTTTCAATAATATCATTTCCGTTGACAGTTCTCTCGACACGGTTTGTGATCTCAAAATCGTCTGAAGAAGAATCATCCGAATTGTAAGAAGTAACACTTTCATTAAAAGATTGATGCCTCTCGACTAGAACATTTTGTGGTGCTGTTTTTACTGTTGATTCTGAAGAATACGCATTGAGTGGATTCTCCATTCTTTTTCAAGTTATTTTGCTTTTCGAGCCAATTTGGAGTTGTTGCTTTTAAAAAAATCAAATTGAATGCAATATATCTATAAAGTATTTATAATGAATAATAATTATACTAAAAGTTTCATTATTAAAATGTAAAATAAAAAAATAATAAACTAAAAAATATTATTACATTTATATAAATATAAATGTAGATGTAATAGAGTTTGTACATAGATTATTGTGGATGAAACTATGTGAAAACACAAAACAAATTATAAATATAAAGTGTTTTTATCCGAAAACAGTATTAATATCATTTTCATAGGAAGTGCAAAAGACAAGAAATGATTTATTGTGTAAATAAATATAAGTTTATTGTAAAATGTACACACACGATATTGCGCTTCAACAAATTGTATCGGATTGATCAAATTTGCTTTCACATAACTCAAAAAACGATTCATATAACCTTACACATTAAATAACTTTGTTAATAGTTATTTTTTAATTATTTTTTAGTTTTTTTTTATATTCAAATGTTTTTAATTTACGTGAATAATAAATAATAATTTCTAATTTAAAAAAAACAAAGATTTCCAAATTTACAATCCTTATTATACACGTCACCGGTTTATAAATTCGTACGTTATAATAACACATTTTCGACAATATGTTTTTTAGAAACGCCTGAAAAAAAACACTTTACAAAAAATAGTTATTATTTTTTTCCCGCAAATTAGGTCATAAAACCTTATTTATTAGAAAATGTTTTAATTATCTTAGAAATAAAAATATGGTTTGTTTATTTAAAAAATATAGTTGCTATAAGCCTCTTTCAAATCGTCTTTGTTCCTAAATAAATAAAAATCACTTTTAGCGAATGTCGAGCAAAATAACATGTTCACTTCCCAAAAACATAGCAATTCTCGCTGATTTTTTCATTGATATGAACAACAAAAAAAGTCGATGTTACTTCGCCTTACGATAATCGAGGCGCAAAATTTACCCGCAGCAGACTGCTTTTCAAAGAAGAGTGACCCTTATACAAAGGTGACAATCAACAAGGAAATCCACCAAACCAAAATCAAAAAAGAACATTAGACCCCAAATGGCATGAAGAACTCCGGTTCATGATCGATCCACACAATCTACCGTCTATCCTCTTCGAGATCTACGACTGGGATAGATTCAAAACCGACGACTTTCTCGGTCACGCATCGTTGGCACTCAAACAACCAATTAAGGGTGATCTGTGGTTAAATTATCAGTTCAAGGTAAGCTCCACATAACCTTGACACACTCAAAACACCCATTCAGTGTTTGTACACCCAATTCACGCCAGGATTGGATGGTATAGCACTCAAAGCACTTTCTCAAAAACCAAACCTGACAGAATCGCAAGAATTCAAGCCGTCATCTTTTATGACTAATTTTAACCTCGAAAAGTTCGAAAAGTCCGAGATCTCGCGGCATGTTCAGACACCATTTTTCCCAAGAAACGAAAACGAGACGTGTTCCTATTACGCCAAGTTGTGTGGCTACTTTGTACCATACCGTCCCGGTGCTTTTCCGTCAGTCCCAGAATGAACCTCTGTGTTATTTATTGTATTTTTTATTCACCAAATTGATTTTCATTCAAATCAATCTAATTAATAAAATTAGAGGCAGTCGGTAAACAATATTATAGATAGAGTACTTGATACAACGTTGTTATTTAGAGTCAATCTAACAATGTTGTCTTTTTCAAACAATATCCTCTTAGTCTTATATTTTTGAATTTACAAAATATTTTTGCAAAAAGTTCAATCATAAACAAAATCGTTCTTTGTTTACCATTTATTTATTAATTTTAGAGTAAATGAGAAAAAAATCTATTTTTCTTCAATAATATTATTAAATTTTTCAATTGAGAAATAATTTCTTAATGATTAATTTTTTAATCTGACTTGAGATGCCATGCAACTCCATGTATTCACTTGTGTTGATTCTGACGTCGTTGTTCTCGTCGTAAAACAACTTATCTGCAAGTTCATTTGCAAGCTTCAACACCACTTGGTTCAAGGAACATGAATGACCCAATTGAATGTTTGTCTGATCAAAGACAACTTCTGCTTCTCAAAATATTTCCAACAACTCTTTTGTACAAGAGAGTTGACTCCTGAAACTCGTCCCCAAGTTTCAGGAGTCTTGTCTTCTCGCTCTGTGTCATTCTGCTCACTAAGATGCCTGCCCGTTTGATCTACATTTTCTAATAACTGTGGGTCATTAGTAACAACGTTGATGTCTTTTTTGTTTAGTTTTTCAATTCTGCGTAACCTCAAGATCTCTTGTTGTCTGGTTCAGTTCTCTCTGCCATCTTCTCTGCTGTAGCTGTGTGTCTTTTCTTTCCAAGTTTTTGATTTCCTCTGGCTGTGAGTTCTTCTATGTGAAGAGTTGCTGACGCCACCAAATTGGTTACATTTTTGCGCGAGTGTAGCATTGATGTATGTCTTTGACAGCGACGAAGCTGCAACAAAAGAATGTCTACGATTGTCAGCCAATAGTGGCTTTCTCCTGTTGCACTGGCATACAAGACAATGTGGATTTCATTTATGAACAGAATAATTTGGATCTTCGACTCTTTCACCTCATTAGAAACAGCATTAAGTCACTCCTCAAACAGTCTTTTGTACTTCCATCAGCAATCAGTGCACCCATATCAAGTGCAATGACTCTGCAAGTTCGAAGAAACAATATTTTACTTCTGGCTGCCCCAAACATTCGACAACAGTTGTTTTACTAAAACCAAGTTCAACAATCGATGGTAAAAAAACTATTTTTATTCGTTAATAAAACAAATTAGATGTGGTTTTGTTTGAATTTTTTAATTATTTATTGAAAAGTATTTTTTTAATTTAATACTCCAAATAAAGAATAACAATTTTTACTATATTTTTTTTAGTTTCAAATGCAATTATTATCATTTTTGGTGACGTATTTTTAATTGTTTTTAGCACTAAAATAATGTATTAATATTTAAATTAATAAATTATTATTAAGGTTAAAGATTTTCACAATATGGTCTCATCGCTTGTAACAATGAATTATACATTAATCTATAATTTATTAAAAATGTTTACAAAAAACGAAATTTTCAATATTTAAAGACCGAATAACTGAGAATATCAAAATGGGTGGACTTTCTGGTTATCACATCATGATAGTTTCGAAGTACCTCGAGACTATCAACGACTTTATTAACTTGGAGTTAGTGTGCAAGAAGTTTAGAGGCAATATGGAGAAGTTCCACTTCAACCCGATTCCGTTAAATTCAAAAACATTTGGATACTTCCCAAACATCGAGACACTTCACTTGTGGGATGTAGAAGATGAGAATTTTGGCAATGGATTTATTTCGATCAACACCGAAGAAAAAGTAGAGTGTGAAAATAAAGGTGTTTTGAAGAGAGAATTCTATCGAATCATTGTGTGGTTTTATGTTGGCTTTGAAATTGTTGACAGAAACAAAAGTCGAAACATCGAGTTTAAGGATGTTACTTACACTAAAAATGATAGAAAGAAATTTGGTAATAACATACCATCTAGTGTAAAATCAATTGGTGATTGGTGTTTCTATGAGTGTAGTAGTTTGAGTAGTGTTACAATACCATCAAGTGTAACATCGATTGGTGATAGTTGTTTCCAAGGATGTTGTTGTTTAAGCAGTATTACAATACCATCGAGTGTTATATCGATTGGTGTTGGTTGTTTCTATGAGTGTAGTAGTTTGAGTAGTATTACAATACCATCGAGGTGTGACATCAATTGGTGATTATTGTTTTTATAAATGCAGTCGTTTGAGTAGTGTTACAATACCATCAAGTGTAAAATCAATTTGTGATCATTGTTTCAATAGATGCAGTAGTTTGAGTAGTGTTACAATACCATCGAGTGTAACATCGATTGGTGATAGTTGTTTCCAAGGATGTTGTTGTTTAAGCAGTATTACAATACCATCAAGTGTTATATCAATTGGTAGTAATTGTTTCCCATCAAATACAGTAGTTCATCAAAATTAATTTAATTGTTACTTAATATTTAATGTTTATTATTATTTAAATTTAATTAAATTAAAAATTGTTATAAATTTTTATTTGTTATATAATTATTTGTTAAAAATAAAAAAGTTGAAAAAATCAATTTTAATTATTTAACGAAATTGATTTTATCAATTTATTCAATTTCGTTAATATTTATTTAGAAAAGAATACATAGAAGGTCTAAAGCCGGCCCCCCTCCCCCACCCACCTCCTGGGAACAGAGATTACTTAAATGTAAGATTGTGTAAAATGGTGAGTATATACCACGTCATCATAAAAATAATAATAAGTTAATATAATAGAATTAAGTGATATAAAGTCAAAATAAATAAGTTATTAATTAATAATATGAAAATAGAGATATTTGTAATTGTAGAAATTTATTCATTTTTTAAGTAAGAAAAAATTTGGCTTTCATTTTGTACAGCCATGACAAGGACCCCTTAATGTTCTATAAATAGAACATAATAAGATAATTAATTAAGAATGATAATTCAAGCAATCAAATATTTTCAATAAAAAGTTAAGGAGTTGCTTTTTGCAAGGACATTTTCACCTTTTAAAGAGTTCTACAACAAAGCTAATTTGATTGTTGTTATGTTGTAAATGCTTCAAAACTCGAGATAGTTTTATATTTGATTGATGAGTGTACAAATAAGATATAAAATTATACTGAAAAATCAATCAAAGAACAAATTGGTGAACTCAAAGTGTTTTTGATATGGCAGAAGCTATTAAAAATACTCAACCAAAGCTCAAAAAACAAAAAGTTAATGTTTGATCAAGTACAATTGATTGTGTTGGATCACTTTGTTGGCAACTCGATTGATAATGATGTTTCCAAAAATTCCTCTGTGTATTTTCATTGATAAATTATAATGAAATCAATTTTAGTTTTAAAGTTAGTTATTTAAATTAAATTTGAAAAAACAAAATACCAAGACATTAGAACAATTATCCTCAACAAACTAACACTTTTAAAAACCTTGTATATTCAAATAAGTGATTATAAATCTTTAAATGAATCTTTCAAAAAGATATAAATAGGGAGAATAAAACTTATATTAAAAAAATGTAATTTGTTTTATTACGAAACAAACAACAGATCTTATATTATTATTAGTAGTAGTACAATACAACAAACGAAACATTTTTGTTGACAAAGTTGTATTTATATATTTTTAAAGTGGTCCAATTGATATACAACAAAGTTGGCAATACAAGATAAACTTTTGGAAAATTCCTTAACGTTGTTATTTAAGTTGTTGTAAACTAGTCTATATTGGCGAGATAATTACAAACATTCCCAAACACCTTAAGATGACTGACGGTTTCGTTTTATACATGAAGTTTGAAGTAGTTTATGTATTCATTTCTCTTTGTATTTTAATAGAATATTCTATGATATCCACACACTTACAAGTGATAATCAACACGTTCTTATTTTACAAATCTTTGTGTGTATTTAGTTAAAGTCGTCTGCTTACCATGTTATAATATATATTGACTTTCATTGGCAATTAGCATCTAAGAGTATTTTTCCATATGAGTAAAATATAATTCAAGTGACACAGTTAGATTTATATAAACTTCTTAAAACATCATTGTTCTTCACTAACAACATTGGAGAGGATTCTGGGAATTTGGTTAGGCAATCACTTTTACTTAAAATTGAATTGATCCGAGTTGCCGTTTTGTGGCACAAGTCTTATCATTAGAAGAGGAAACATAGTTTTGTATTAACCACAACTTCGACGTTTTGTTATTGGTATCACAACCACCTTAAGAATATTTTGAAAATAGTCGAAACAGAATGATAAGTCCTTTTCAATTGTATAAAAATAATTAAAATGAATACTATTTTCTTTTTGCTTTCAAACGAAGAATGAGATGGTGACAAACAATGACACTGAAATCAAAAATGCTAAAATAATACAATTTAAAATCTACAAACAAAGTAACATAGTAATCAATTCAGTCTCCATCTTGGAGTTTCTACAAGTTTCCATTATAACAATGGAATTATGATATTCAAAAGTTGTAGTACACAAGACGTACAAAGCAGAATACATAAACAGCATAACACAAATTAAAAATTTTTACACAGTCTTCAACATCATCACTTCAAAACAACGTCCACACAAGTTAACAATTGTCAGGTCAAGTAAAGTCGAGTACATATTATGTCTGAAATTGCACGAAGATTTGAAACAATACAAAAAGTTGTATTTTTTTGACTTGTTGACGTTTTGTTAGTCATCAAATTTATGGGCACCAACACATTATTTGGATATTCCACGTTATCGAGTTATTCCATTGAGATCAATGAAAATTTTGATACAATACCATTGTCTGACACACAACATTTGTCAATTAATAAGTGTGGAGAGATTAGAATAAAAATGTTACCATTTAAAATGGAAATTCATTTTGATGATAGAATGGACTTACAGATAGTCGAAATATTAGAAATGTTTTAAGAATTTTTTGAAATGAATTTGGTAATCATTTTGAGGCTCGAGATTGTTTCTTCAAGTGTGAAAAATAAACTACAAACAAATTTCAGACAAAGTGTTGCGCTAATGTCAATGGTTGAAAACATTTTGGGAAATAAATACTGATACTCACAAAGTCTAATGTAACAATAACCAACATGTTGTTGTTGGTATTAAATATCTCGAATATTTTAAAGTATTAGCATAACTGGTAAAGTTCCCCAAATAAACACAGTATAGTTTGATAACGAATGTGATGTATTCAATGTAATGAAAAAAACATTAATAATTTAATGTGAGTGTGTGATTGAAAACTTACAAATTAAATCCACATTATACAGTGTTAACTTTGTGTATAATTTATTTTTAATTGAAATAGCTTTGATATTTTAAATTGTATTTCTATCTTTTACTTAAATTGTTTATTTAGCAATTTAAATAAATTAAAATTAATAAATATAGTTTTTATTAATAATTATTCTTAGTATTAATAATGTTTTTTCATATACTAACACCACGTTTTAATTTTGGTCCTATTTAACCCATTTTTAACGTTTTCATACAACACCAACACAATATTAAAAATGTGTTATTAGCGAAGAAACAAATGGATTTGAATACTGCCCAATGAAATATAGAGTTTGATAATAAATGAGAATGGGCACTTGGAAAATATGGCAAACATGTCAAGTGGTATTTTGAATAAAAAACAAGAAAACACTTCAATTTCAATATATATTTTTCTGAATGATATAACATTAAAATGGTTTATTTATTACAAATTTATAATTTTTGAAACCATATTATAAAATCAAATTACCAATCTTGTTTAATCAAATTGATTTGGTTTATTCACTTTGCTGTGTCTTATTCATTGCCGTAATTGTCTCAACCGAAAAATGTATCGACGTATTTACCGTCTTTTAGCTAGTTTCACAAAAATTACAAATTTAATATATCGCTTGTATCATTCTGTTGGTGTTCGAATGCAACAAGTTATTAACCTTTTCAGCAAATGATTTAAAGAGAGCTATATCCGATTATCTAAATAAATTAATACATTTGTGTTTTATTATTATTGTTTCACAAAAACAAATATTTTAATGTTTTAAAATAATCTTTCTAACAAAAGTTTTGTTTGTTTTCTAATAATAAATCAGTTGGGTCTATATAATCGCTTTTTTAAATATATTTTTGATAAATAAAACAATTTTGTGTTGTTTGTTTGTATGTACATATAGTTGTTTTTATCATTAAGTTTAAAATGTTTTAAACTATATTTAATTGTTTTATTATTATATAAATTTAAAGGTTTAAACTATCCGTTTTAATATGTGAAATTAAAAATTTTACTTGTAATATTTCTTTTTCATTAATTTTTATTTTGATAAGTTTATATAATAGATCAGACAATATAATTGGCAGTTTTTGCCACAATAATTTTTTGTCTTAGTCATGCCTCGGAGAAAATTGTTTTTCATAAAAAACTGAAGATACTGTTTTTTGCGGCAAAAAATCATTTTTGGTAAAGTCTTTTTTAAAAATACGCAAATAGACAGGACATTGGGTGATAATGAATTGTGATTCCAGAAGATTCAATAGTTTTTATCAAATTGTTTTTGATAAATTAACAATTTGTAAATACAGTAAAAAGTGTCTTTTTGTGGGTTTTTATATTTGTGGGTTACGTCTATTTGTGGATCAATAGACCAATCAAATGTAAAACCCACAAATAATTATTTTGATCGAGAACCTTGAATTTAGGTCCACTTAAATAAATAATATAGATTTATTATAATTCAAAAAAATTATAATATTTTCTATAACACTGTTTTTAATGGAAAAATGGTGAATAGAATTTACTTCACAATTCCATGATAAACCCACAAATATACGTTTTGTCTCTGTTTAAAAACCCACAAATAAACACTTTTTATTGTATTTATCCATTTTTTATATTATATTAGCAATATAAAAACAGAATTTAAATTAACAAAAACATAAAATTAACATTTAAATATTATTAACATTTTTTCTATTATTATTAACACACAAAAATATAATTAATTAACATAAAACTATTAAAAATATTTAAGATTTTTCTTGTCAAATTAACAGACTCATAATTGAATTTATTGAACAAAAAAATAAATTAACATTATACAATTATTTATTGAATATTCTTGTAAAATTAACACAGCGAAATTTTACATATTATTCAAAAACATTTTAATTTAACATTTTAATATCATAACAATT
>NW_004443511.1:179094-181920 GCF_000330505.1 Entamoeba invadens IP1
TTTACATATCAAAATAACACATTATAATGTAAAAAAATAAAAAACTAAATAATATAACCATGTTCAAATGATTTTCATTGTACAATATGTGTTAGTCTTTACAGAACAGTTACCAATTTTATGAAGTGACGAATTTAAAATTACAATAAAACAGACACAATTAAACAATAATGTTCTTATTGAAATCTTATCATATAAAATATTTCAGTAATTGAATTATATGATTATTATAATTGATGAACATAAAATTGAATAAAATGAATTATGCACATTATCTACATAGAAGGTTATGATCATTTTACAACATAGAATAAAAATTGCATCACAATTAACATTTTTTACTTATAATGAAAAGTCATTTATGTTAAAAAACTGATATTATAAACTTTTCAATTTATCTTTCAACATGTTTATAATTATGTTGATACTTATTACTGTACAAACTTGTTGTTTTATTATTTTTTATTTAATTCTGTTTTTGTTAAAATAAATGTATTGTAAAATGAGTAGCATTGATCATTAATGTGCCAAACAATGACGATATAAGCTGTTGATTTGTCTGGAATACAATACATTTTTCAAATTTGTTATAAAATACAAACAGTTAGTTAATTATGACATCGATAAAAAACAAGATCATGACATCTTTTGTATTTTAATGAACAACAAAAACATTTAATTAAACAATATAAAACATTAACAGTATATATGTTTCAAATCATAAACCAATAGAAGTTTACACTTTACTTTGTTTAAACATCAAAAACACAACAATAAATAAATTTTCAATATATCGACAGTAATATATAAATAAGGTACAATAAATGATATATTAATTAATTATTCAAAACAGCTTATATTTTACATAAAAATTGAAATTAATAGACACAAAATTATGACTTTATGTATTTAAACTTGTTTTTTTTGTAAAAAACATTTTGACATTTGAACAAAAGTAAGTAAATTCATTACTGATTCCAACTTCAATACATTTTTGTTGTTTAAAAACACCCGACAACATATCGACACAATATTGAAATAAGTTTTCAAAAAACACATAACTATAGTTTTTTATTCATGTTTATCCTTAGACTACTTAAAATGATTTAATATCTTATGTACATGTTTGATTGAGTTGAAAATAAAAATCTAAAGTTGGTGTAGACTGTGATATTTTCTTAATTTTAGTGTTATCTTTCAAATTTTTTAGTTTGATTTTACATTTTTACACACTAAAAAGTTAACATTTTTATTTTTTTAGGCATTTTTTAATCATAGGTGTAGCAATAAACGGTAAAAACACAATACACTAACTGTTGTTATCAAATTAATGAAAATTACTAATTAATAAATGCTTCCATTTTTATTAATCATACTAGTTGTGGTATTATCGAAATATACTTGTTCACTTTTTGTGTTGTAATAAAAAATAAAATAAAACAATTATTAAAATATTTGGATATAATATATCGCTTGCACATCATTATCAACAAAAAGCTGTTGAATGAAAAGTGAGTATATCTAACTAGTTACACAATGAAATTGATAATAATTGTTTATATTTGATTTTTTTTGTATTAACAAATCGTCAAGTCGAATACATAAAATTACAATTAATAATTAAAAATAACAATGGCATTCACAGTCATAATTCAACCAAAAATTAATTCGACAATTACATTTGTATTAACAGTTATGTATATATATTATTAATATATTTAAACTTTCAATTGTGTTGATAATTTTGTTGTATGAATAATTAAAAACACCTTTTTACTAAAAGTTAAATAATATTCAAAATAATAAAATGCATTTTAATGATATCAAACTATAAATCAAAATAAAACATGAATGATCAATTAAAATATTTTATTGTGATTCGATTATTACCGCATATATTTTTAATTGTATGTGTATTAACATAAAACAGACTGTTTTAAAAATTAGAAAAATATTAAACTTGCAAACTTTTTTGTTGTTTATAGTTCAGCATCAAACTAAAACTGTTACATTCCAATTAAATTTAAAATGTCAATATTTTTTACAACCATTTTAGTTATTGAAAATGTGTATATCTGTATTAATAAGTATGTTATATAAACCGAATATCTGGACTACTAAGAGGTAATTTACCATCAATAATTAAATATTATAAGATTTTGTAAGACAATAGAGAAAATATAAATGTTTTGATTTTTTGAAACTGATAATTAATATCTGATGTGCCTGTTTTATTTATTAATAAAGCATTTAATGTTTAATCAACTACAACACACTTTAATATGTATGAGAATTTAAAAAACCTATAACAACTCGAATGTTTAAAATAAAGTAAAAAAACAACAAACAGTCAAGAAATTACTTTTATTTTGTTATTTAATTATATATATTACAATAACACCTAGAATTCAATTATGTTACGTCAAACTATTATTTCGAGCTTGCATGATACCGATAATTTTCTTTTCTGAACTGTCTCATCTTTTCCTTTTTTTGTTTCATGTTATTGGTAATTCAGTTATTGTTTATTTTCAGATTGTGCCTTTTTGTAACAAAATGTTTGATACAATGTTTTTAATATATATTTTAGACAGTCATTCCATAATATTACTTTTCAAAGAGGAGTAACGTAATTGTTGAATCAACAATAAACTTTAAGATTATAAGCTGTAAATGATCACATATCAATTACAAGTGTATATTATTAAAAAATACATTGACAGTTTTTAGTCTACAATTAATAAAGCAAATATATAGTTGAAAATACCACATTTAAATTATTACAGTTACTACTATTGTGTTAATAATGGTTATTAATAACAATTT
>NW_004443511.1:182020-182878 GCF_000330505.1 Entamoeba invadens IP1
TGGGAACCGAGATTACTTAAATGTAAAATTGTGTAAAATGGTGAGTTTATACCACGTCATCATAAAAATAATAATAAGTTAATATAATAGAATTAAGTGATATAAAGTCAAAAAATATTAGTTTTTAATTGATAAATAAATAATTATTTGTAATTGTAGAAATTTATTTATTTTTTTAAATAAGAAAATTAAATACCTTTATTTCAAACAGCCATGACAAGGACCCCTTAATGTTCTATAAATAGAACAACATATTAAAAATGAACAATAGAAATAGTTAAATATTTAAAATATTAAATTAATTAAAATTTATTAATAGTTAAATTGTTTTTTGGGTTTATTTGTGACTTTATTTTACTATTAATATTAAGTTGTTATTAATTTATAATATAGTTTTTATAAATGTATATAAAGTCGACCAGAAAATTGTCGTACACCAGAAAATACTCGTACACTTCCTAAAATAGATTTGTGTACATAAATTACACTTTTTTTAAAGAAAAGTTAATAAAAAGTTCTTTGTACTTTTCTCGATATAAGAAACGTTTCGAAGCTGTTTTCAAATCAAAAACATTGAACTTTTATTGAAATGTATAAAAAGATTCAAATTGTTTAAGGAATAAAACATATAATAAACCATTTATTAACCATTCATAAACTATTAAATTACAAATCATTTGTTTATTCCAAAATATAAATAGTGTAATCAACGAAAAAACGATAAATGTACTATATTTAATAATAAAATTTTAATACATTATATAAAACAATTTGAAATAATATTGTTAATTAAAAAAAGTTGTATTAAATTTAATAGTATATAAAATTATTTTATAATATATTCGAACTAGACTAGTA
>NW_004443511.1:182978-191144 GCF_000330505.1 Entamoeba invadens IP1
AATATTACTATTGTTGTTTTCAAAAAAAACATCACCTGTTTTATATTTATGTATAATATAGTTATTAATAATTAGAAAAACTGAATTCATTTACTATATTGTTGATATTTTTGGTTGGATCGGACATTTTTTTCGATATCTTCTCGTGTATTTTTTAATGTTAAAAGCCTAGAAAACACTTATAAAATGCACTCGATGTTCTCATTTATTGAGTTAATGTCATGTTTATAATTAAATTGATGTTATCAAAAATAATAAAAGTTGGTCAATTTTAAAAGCAACCCAGTTCTTATTATACTATTTTATCAAATAAATTATGATGTGTTTATGGTTCGTATTTAACCATTGGTTCTAAAGTCATGATTTTGTAAAAGCAAGATTATTTGAACAGTGAAAATGTTCATTTGATAATCATAAAAAATGGTTTTAACTTTGTTATAAGTTGTTTAAAATTTTTGTGTTTTATCAAGTTTTGTTTTATGACGACTTGAATAATGATACAAAAATATACTTTAGCTACAGTACAATTTCGGGTTTTATGCTTTAAAATATGTTTTTATTGTCACTGATAAGTGTTTGTTTTTTCTTAAAATTTTACAAAAAACATAAATGATAAAAAATACAGTTCATATCAGCTTTGCACGTCTATCGTTATAGTTTAGTCCTTGAACAAACAATGTTCAGGACAGTTTTTTGAATGTTTTGATATTGAAATATTTTCATATTATTTACTTTCGATAAAAACATCAAAAAACGAACTTTGAAAAAAATAACAAGTTCACTCTTCAAAATTTCGATTATGTAATTAAAATAATTAAGTATTACATTAGTAATGCTAAAAACTTGTTAATCAATGAGTCACCGTTGTTCATTTAAGATATGAAAGTTGAGTTGAGTAGATATGGTGGTATCAATGGTGTTCTATTTTTATGAACTTTGTTCAAAAAACACATTTCGAAAAATATTAGACATTGTTGTAAACTATTCAAACTATACCGAACTATACTTGCCAATAACAATAATTAAAGAATAACAAAAAAACAATTTATAAAAAATGATAATCTTAACAACATATAAATTTTCAATGAATTTAATTTCGTAAAAAAGTACAAAAAAATACATCAAGAACGGTTTAAAGCTTCATTTGGAAAAAAAAATCAAAAAAGAATCAGTTTATAAAATCAAAGTGAAAAATGAAATTTCTTCGAGTAAAATTATTTTTTTAAAAAAATCTATTTTAGGAAGTGTACGAGTATTTTCTGGTGTACGACAATTTTCTGGTCGACTTTATTTGTTTTAAATAAATGTTATTTAATTGTTTTGACAAAATGTACTATTTTATAATATATTATTTATTACATTATATGATACATAAATTCATTGTCTTAAATTAAACATTGGTTGATGTATAGTCAAATTCAAAAAACGGACTGATAAATGTTCCACTAATAATTAAACATAAAATACTTAAGTTTTTAAATAATCCGATTTTTGGATCAAAAAAAAGTTAAGACGAAGATATCCCTTATTTACTCTTAAATAAAAATTATTTATTAAAGATTATTTTTTTTCCCGAGCTTATTTATAATTCGGAAGGTTTTTTGAAGACAAAAAATCCGATTATTATTTCTTATTTTCAAAACAAAATTGTCATAATTAAAATATGTGAAAATAAATAACAAAAACACTTATAAGTTAACTTGTTAAATTTTGAAGTTAAAAAAATACGTAGTAATTTAAAAGTTTATTATTAAAAACCATTAAATGTAATTGTAATGAAACCGTATCTTTTATTATTTAATAGAATAATAAAATTAATAAATTTAAAATTAACAGCGATATGATTTGTGGAAAAACAATGGTGTACAAATAAAATCAGTTCAATATGGAGATAAGGGGGTGTAAAGAAAAAAAATACATTTCTTTTTATCAGAATAAATTCGCAAATGTGATGGCTTTTGAGATAAATGGTATCAATTATAAGAGTTGGTTAATAAAATGTCATACTAATATGAACTCAAATAATTATCAAAATAGTTATTGACAATCTTCTGATGGATCAAATAAAAGAAAATGTAAATTTATCAATTTGTTCAAGACCATGCTACTTGTTGTAATGCCAAATTAACTCGTAAGTTCTTCAAAGAAAATATATTTTAAATTTCTTCACGACTGGCCAGTCAGCAGTCCAGATTTATATACCAATGTAAACATGTAAGGATTGTGAAAAAAATGTTTAATATTAACCCTTTTGATAAAACAAAAAGACGTATTCTATGAAACACAAAGGCGTTAAACTCAGTACTAATCCGTTTTGTTAACAACTTTGTGGATTCTTTTGAATCACGTTTGTTGGAATGTTAGAAAATAAATAGTTATCTATACGTTCAAATCGATTTTATTAACTATAACTGTACTTTAGTTTTTGTGTACAACAATTAAAAATAAATCATTTTATAGTTGTTTATAAAACAAGTTTTTTAATGTTTTTTAATAATTGAAAATAAGATAAGAAAATCAGACGCTTTTTTATTCTGATTTTTGAATCCGACTATATAGTTATAATTATTATATTATCATAATAAATTTGTATAATATATTATATTATGTAAAGTTGGGAAAGAAACCCACACCTGGAGATAAACCCGCACCCATTTTCTTTTTTCTTCTTTGAAAAGCTGTTGAATGAAAAAAGTTCAGTCTCAGTTTTTTGGTAAATTAAGAATGTTCTTACAATTAAAATACAGTATAAAAAATACATGAAATTAACCTTAAATAACAAATATTAATTATTAGGAAATTAAAAATTAATATCTATTATCCTGATATTTATAATGAAGTGATTAATATGCTTTTGAACACATATTAGGTTTAATATTTAATTTTAATATAATTTATTAAATGTTTAGATTAAAAAATATGATATAAGGTTCAGTTCCTAATACATACTTTAAAATATTAATTATTGATTAGTTTAATATAGAATATACACTATAGATTGTTAATTCAGTTTATTAACCATAAAAAATACTAATGAGTAATCAATAATTTATATCCACTTTAAACCCATTTCTAATAGTTAATAAACTGTATTTATCAGCCACTTAAACATAATAAATAACACAAAAAACAAACAAACATTAGTAGCGCGTAATTTGCATTATCTAATTGTTAATTTATATGCGCTGTGTGTATAAATAAATAAACAAAATCGCCAAACGGTAATGGGAATCCGCAACAACTCAACACAAACACATCTCTGTTGTTTGTGTTGAGTTTGAATATTTGACTTGTTTATCTTAATTTTAAGTTTTCATAAAAGTTTATTGAAAAAAAAAGATGGATTTAAAACCCATCTAATTTTTCAACAACTTAAGTCATTTTAATAGTTTATATTAATATAATTATAATAATATGTATAGTTTGTTGGTGGTTTTTTTATGAATATTTTTATTAAAATTATTTAATTTAAGTTAAACAATTTTTTAATTTGTAAAAAAACAAATATTAGAAATATAATAATTTTTTATTATAATTGATAATGATTGTTATGATAAAAAACACATTCTGTAACTTGTTTGTATAATGTAACAGTATGATATAACGCAGTGACACATTATAGTACTGTTGATGCAATCGTTTGCATATCAAAATTTTTGTTTTTATTTACAACTTAATAAAAAAAGATATGTGTCAAAAAGAAATATCTTGACTTTTTTATTGATTTTGAACTTATTTATAAAATGGTGATATTATAAACACAACTGAGCTTTAATATAGCATCTTCACGAGAACGTTATTAATTTCGACTCGTGAGTATTATAGATATAGAAGAAAATATTTTGATCAAAAAATAAACATTTGTCTAGAAAAAAAGCAAATCTCTGAATATTTTTACTATACATTACTATATTATATGAATTGTCTTGTGAGAATTTAAACTATTTTTAGAAATTGGGTTTTGATAAACTATTACAAATAAAAAAATAAAGTTTAAATTATTAAACTATATATAGTTTATATAATAGTATATTTGTTTTTTTGAATAAACACAAATTTGAAACACTGTTATAATACACTGAAAGTACGTAAAAATCCGGGCATTTTTGTTTTTTGATAGTTCATTTTGAATCAAATTCGAATCATTTTTTTATTTTGAATAAAAACACCAAAAAGAAAGAAAAAGAAATAAAAAGAAACTATAATAACTCGACTTTTTTATTTTTTACATGTTTTGGAAGTAAAAAACACAATAATTTGGGTAAAAGAAGAAAAAGTAAAAAGGGTGCGGGTTTTTCTCCAGGTGTGGGTTTCTCGTTTCACTTTATATACTATTATGATAAACCAGTTGTTAACAGTTTTAATACTAGACGTTTTACTATTGTTCTTTTAAAATGAGTAACCATGAGGTGAGTTTTATTTTAATTTGCCAAAAAAATATTTTAGTGCAAAATAATTATTTTTTCAGAGGCATGGGTAAAAAACAAAAAACTTGATGAGTAAATAAAATTAAATAAATAACACTTTTCAACACAAGTAAGACATAATTTTTATTATGAATAATTTATAAGCTCTTTGAACCACAAAAAATGAAAATATGGCATCAAGTTAACATAATTATATGTTTGAACATATCAGAGATTCTGGTTTGCTTTAATTTGAATATTTTCAATTCAAAGAAAGCAAATGATTAATTCAAAAAGTTTTTGTAATAAAATAGTCTAAAGATACTGCATTAACAATGTTTCGTCTGATTGAAAGCATTAAACAAACGATAGAACAATTTCATTTTTTTCAAAAATATTGTAAAAAAGAACACAAACACAATAATCAAACTAAATTATTATTCATGTGTTCGGACTTTATTATGATTACTAGGACCAATTATTTTTGAGAGCGTGGTTCTTTTAGTTCTATATTCAAATATTGTAGTCAATAGGCATTTATGGTCTTTGTTATAAAGCTCATTTTTAAAACTTTCTGAAATTTTTTACTTGGTATATTCTTCTTTACAAAACAAAAAGAATCAAAGCTTTTAAATCAAACAACTGATAGTTTGTGTTGCGAAGTATCGAGTTGTGGTCAAAACAAATAACTTATTGGGTTTTTTGGAAAAGGCTGGCTAATATTTCAATGTTTTCTCGTATTTGTACAAAAACAATAGAACGATATTGGTATTTTTTAAAATTAAGTTGTTACTTTTTATTTTTTTATTTGTTTTTTAATAAAAAAAACAAAACAAAAATAGGATTTTTTAAGGGTTATAAAAATATGACAGCACAAACTTTTGAACTAAAGTTTACTTTAAAAAGTTGTTTGTTTTCAAAGGAAATAACTGTGTTTTTAATTTGTGATTAACAATTGAAAATTTTTTTTTTATAATTTAAATTAAAACAGAATATAACTATTACATCAAATTGTAATAAATAAACTATTAACATGATTTTTTTAAATACACTTTTTATATAATGTTTTTTGATATAAATAATTACAATCAACATCAAAAACAGTAAAATTTCAATTAACACCATTTCAAAAGCAAACAAAAAACACCAATTTTATTGAATTTATTTTTAAATAATAATAAGAAATTATTTTAAGTAAAAAACAAAGAAAATTGCAGTGTGACTATTTCCTCGCTCTTTAAGTTTTTTATTTTATCAAAATTGTTCTAAAAATAGCAAACTTTAAAATAAAACTTATATATCTAATTAATATAGTTTATGGATATTTTTTAAATGATACTAAAAATATCATACATATTTAAATTTTTATTATTAGATAAAAATACAATTAAATATTTTTATCTGAAACTTTATTTATTTATGAAAAACGTTTATTAATACAAAAAATGAATTGAAAAAATGTATAACATAAACAAAAGTAAAATATATTATTTTTTAAAAAATAAAAATTGATATATTATTACATATAAATATATTGGAATTTCCTTTCACTACATACCAGTAATAATCAAACATCATTTACAATTTCTTTTAAACCTTATGATGTCGGTAGAAAAATTAAAATATCATTTATTTATAAACTATTTAAAATTTGTTAAGAATATTGAGAAACTAAAAACAATTCAAAATGGATTTAAAGTTTAAACAAAATATCAGCAATGTAAAGTGTTTTTCAAAAGGCTGTACTGGGGTGTCCGGATTTTTGAGTTTATTTTGTTTATTATTTTTAGGAATCGTTTTTTCTCTGTTTAAAATTTTGGTTATTATTCTCCAAGTAAAAAAAATGAAAACAGTCTTCAATTTTTTTTTACTTAAAGAATTTTTAAGCATAAAAAAATTCCATATAAAATTTAAAATAACTGAATTATTGTTTTTGAATAACACACAAATTATACCAAAAGTGCGTTATATTATAAAAAGCTGATGTAATAAATTCTAAAAATATGAAGTCAAGCCTTCATTTATAACAAACAAAATAAATTACAAGCTTGAAAGGATCGCGTTATATTGATATACTAATAGTGTTGTCAAAACAATAACTAGAATATCAAAACCCAAAATTATTTAATGTATGCTTTTATTTATTTTTTCTTTTAAATTTGTTATTTCATTTATTTTTGTTCAAACAACTAAACCACATGTTTGTTTTTAATTGAAATTAATTTTTAACGAAACTGATATTTAGTTACAAAATGACATAAACAACAACATTACAATTTACTAATGTGTATATAGTTGTGCGATTTGACCCACAATGTTGAGTTTGTGTTGTGTAGTATCGAGTTAAAATCAAAACAAATAACTTATCAGGTTTTTTGGAAAAGGCTGGCTAATATTCCGATTATTTCCCGATATTGTACATAAATAATTGAATGGTATTGTTTTTTTTTTCACAATTAAGTCGTTTCTTTCAATTTTATTGTTTTTTAGGAAAAATAAAAAAATAAAAAACAGGACTTATAGGAAGTTCTAAAAATACAGCGGTACAGTCTTTTGAATTAAAGTTTAGACCGATACAATATTAAAAATAATTATATTGTTCTAATATGCAAATCAAACTTTTCTATTTTTCAAATGGTGGGTCAAAGTCGATATTATCAATATAATAATGTGATATTTTTGTTATTTTTGAATTAAGGAAATGTAATAAAAACGAGAAGGGTGTTATTTTGTGATTTATAAGTATTTTGTTTCAGTTTTGTTATTCATCCACAATCCTAATGTAACAATTAAATGATAAAGATATAGTTTAATAATAAAACAAGTAAATTATTTTCACTTTTTTATTAATAAAATGTAAGGAAAATAGTTTTGAAATATTATAGTTAAACTATAATAACATTTTTGGTTATATATATTTATATATTATTATTTATCAATTTATCGAAACAATAATAATATTTTAAACTTAAAAATTATGAAACTAACATAAAAATTATAATCAAAAGCATCTATTTGTCATAATTATAATTGTAAAACTTGCTTAATTGTCGCACAACTGGCCAATCATTTGGGTGTACGAAAATAGAAAAAAATGTTCTCAAAACTGTAACTTTTGTCGAATTAAAAACTGATTTTTATCTAAAAAATCAATTATTTACGACAAATAGATACGTTTTTCTGCTGAATTCACGACAAATAAACGCTTTTGACTGTATATTTTTTCATAACCAAATCACATAGTATTTATCACTGTATTCAAACAATACACAAAAATCAAATTTTGTTTCTTAAGTCTGAAGTAAATTGTTCTTCTTTTGTTTTTGAAATGAGAATAAATATATTATTATGATAATGTTGTTATTTTGTCATAAAAATATCTTGATATGTCCATAACAATTTGAAATAATTAATTAAAGTTATGGTTTTGTGATTGTATGGCATCTTTGTGACATAGTTTACATTTATTAAATGCAGTTTTTATCAATATTTTGAAGTTTTTATGTTTATAGTGTTCAAAGTGTTTAAATTATGGTTACTCTCACTTGTTAAAAAATATATAGATAGCCCATAATTATAATAAAGCCTCTACTTTATTACTCTCTGTTTGTTTTTGGTGATTTCTTTGATCACGTTTTGTTCCAAAAAGTTTATTCTTTTTCAAACAAACTTCAATAAATATACTATTACAGATTCAATTATTTAGTTAATAATCATTATTAAAAAACAATTTAAAAATATATTTCTGTATGTACTATTA
>NW_004443687.1:0-1221 GCF_000330505.1 Entamoeba invadens IP1
ATAGGTAAACCTGGATGTTCTAAAACAACGTCTATTTGTAAGAACTTATTAAAATAGATAAAGTTTCTAATAGTTTTCATCTTATTATTTGGGTTAATAATACAGGAAGTGATCAAACTTTATTACATTATGATGGTTTACTTAATATTCCAATTATTAAGTTTACATATGATCAATTTGAAAAAGCTTATCCTAAATATCTTGAAATTAAAGAAACTTATAATAAAATGATTAGAAACGAAATACCTAAAGATGAATCTATATTAGAGTGTTTATATTTAGATAAATTTAGTGATAAACCATTAGAAACAATTATTGTTTTAGATGATGCTGTTAATTGTTTAAAAAATGAATCATCAATATTATCTAAATCATTATATAAAACTAGGCACACCAATTGTTTATTCTTTATAGTTATTCAAATATGGAGAGGTATACCAGCACAAATAAAATCAATACTATCTTCAGTATGGATATTTAATTCATTTTCTCCACAAATTCTTCATCATATTTATAATCAAATTACTACAGATATCTCATTTGAAGAGTTTCAATCAGTTTATAATAAACTCGAAAAATATGAAAAAATTATATTTGATTCTATTACGAATGAAATAATTGTGGATTAGATTTAATAAAATCTCTAAATATATTTTCAAGAGTAGTTAATCTTTCTTCTATATTATTTTTAGTATTTTCTATCTTATTTGGATATAATATTATTTTTCCATCTCTTCTTCCTATTTTATAACCATTAATTTTATATCTCAAATTCAATGATTTAGTTTTAATTTCATCGATTTCTTTTTTGTTTTTATCATAATATTTAAGAAATTCTGATTCATTATCAAATAATTTTGCATCATCTGATTGTAATTTATAAACACTCATTTTTTATGATAAAAATATAAATTATCTAATCTTAAAACCATTTAAAACTCTTTTTATCTTTATCACTACGTTGAGTATTCATTAATTGATCAACAAATTTATTAGAATAAGAAGTTGTATCTGGTACATTAACTTTTTTATTAGTTTTGTATTGATCTATTAAGTCGCTACTATAATCTAACATCTTATTTCCTATACCAGACGTGTCATATGCTTCTATTAAATTTTTAGCATATGGTTTTATAGGTTTTATAACATTATCATTAAACCATACAGCTGCTTTTCCTATTTTAGGAATGAAATCCTTAACTTTCTTTAATTTTTGCCAGA
>NW_004443687.1:1321-3016 GCF_000330505.1 Entamoeba invadens IP1
TAACTCAGATTCTCAAATTACAATGTTAGCTGATTTCAAAAATGGATTAACTAAAGAATTTACTCAATGTGGTGATAAGGCTATGATGTTGTGTTATTGTTATTTCTCAACTGGAAATAGTTATTCACAATTTTATGGAACTATTCAAGTTATGGAATCTACTTGCACATTATTCCAATCTGTTATTAATGGTTTTAATGTTAAGGATTCAGTTTTAAGAGAATTATATGATAGATATAGTAAACAACCATTATATGTTCCAGCTCAAATAACAACTGAATATGATTTTCCACCAAATCAAACACCATCTAAAATTAATTGTTCAAATATGATGTCATATTTAAATACTAGCATGTTATTCTTCTTATTCCCAAGAACATCTAATCAATGTACCGTATCTAAGAATCCACATATTTCTGATATTAAGGTTATAACTGCTAATAGAACTATTCCTGATCAACAAATGGATTCATTAAGTAGTGAATTTGTTGAATTCCAAGTTGCAAATACTAACTTTGATACATTATTCGCATCACCTAAATCATTTATTAATTCACTTACTTTTAATGAATATGATTCATCTTTATTAAATAAACGAAAAAAATATTTAGAAGATGCTACTGATTTTATGATGTCAATTCCTTTAGAAAGATATGGATCTGGATGTTTCTTCGATGGTATATATAGTACTTCGAATATTCAATTAACATTACAAGCAACACCAATGTATGGAATAGATAATCCATATATTAAACCAGATGGTAGTAATTTAAATACTAATGCTATTAATATTATTTTATTAAATGATGCTATGTGGTCTTTAACACCAAATAAGGTTGAATTACTCACTAATGTTGATTTAGATACTATGTTCAAGTAAACTATATTGAATTGTATATTTATATTTTTAGTAATAAAGAAGTCTAAGCATTTATTTTTAGTAATAAATGGAAGTATTTTCAACAGCTTATCAAGATAAAAGTAAAAATAGTGTTTTTTGCACATCATATTTTAATCCTTCTTCAATAACATCTAATGAAATTAAAACTGATAAAATTACAAGCATAGATGGAACAGTAAGTATAAGTACAAAAGATATTTCTTCTACTGATTATGTAAATTCTGAAATATTAACATATTATAATAAATCTAAAAGTTATAGTGATAATGTAGCATTAGTATGTAATACATATTCAGATATGATTGCCTCAGCATGTAATGCGTACGCCAACACAGTTGGTTCTAATTGTAATGCGTATACAGATACAAAAATAATATATCCATATCCAAATATAATTTCACAAGACGCAACAACATATAAAAATGTTACTTATTCTATTAAATCAGAAACTGATAAAACTGCATATTTTAGAATAAAAATTGATAATGTTACAGAATTCTTAACAACAAATAGAATAGTAAAAGTAGTTCCATATGTAATTATTAATAATGAAATTTATAAAGTTATTGAACAAGTTAGTGGTGGAAGTATGTTGAATGGAAAAATATATACAACAGTACAAAATCTATTTAATATAAATGAGCATCCAATAATAATAATACCAGATACAGTTGGTTATTTATGGGGTGATGGATATTATTGTTTTAATTATTTCAGTTTATATTTACCAAAGAATTTTACATCAAATAGTAATTTATCATCAATAACAACTAAACCAATATGTGTTTATTTAT
>NW_004443509.1:0-1077 GCF_000330505.1 Entamoeba invadens IP1
CATGGGCGCGTGCTGCTGTCGGGGCTTTCCGAGCCGGAGTTCGACGCCTTCCTGGCGCGCGCGACGTTCGAACAGCGCACGCCGAAGACCATCACCGATGCCGCGAAGCTCAGCGAGATCATCACCGCCGTACGGAAAAACGGCTACGCCCTGGTCGACGAGGAACTGGAGATCGGCCTGCGGTCGATCGCCGTGCCTCTGCGCGACCGCGCGGGCGCGGTGGTCGCGGCCATCAACGTCTCGACGCAGTCGACGCGCCACTCGCCGGCCGAAATGGAGGCGGAGATCCTGCCGGTCCTGAAACAGACCGCGGCCCGCATCAGCGACTTCTTCGTCGGGCAGTGATCAGGGGCGCATCGAGCCGGTCTCGACATATCGCTGGTGCCAGGACAGCGCCTCGTTGAGCAGCGACGGCGACTGCAGGCCATAGGAATGCTTCAACGCCCGCTCGAAATAGTCGGCCAGCGCCGGGCGATAATCCGGATGGGCGCAGTTGTCGATGATCAGCCGCGCGCGCTGTTTGGGCGACAGGCCGCGCAGGTCCGCAAGCCCCTGCTCGGTGACCAGCACCTGGACGTCCTGGTTGATGTGATCGACATGGCTCGCCTGCGGCACGATGGCCGAGATCTTGCCGCCCTTGGCCGTCGAAGGCGTCATGAAGATCGACACATAGGCGTTGCGGGCGAAGTCGCCGGAACCGCCGATGCCGTTCTGGATGCGCGACCCCATGATGTGGGTCGAGTTGACGTTGCCGTAGATGTCGGCCTCGATCAGGCCGTTCATGGCGATGCAGCCGAGCCGGCGGATCAGTTCGGGGTGATTGCTGATCTCCTGGGGGCGCAGGATCATCTTGTCGCGATAGCGGCCCATGTCGGCGTTGAGGTTGGCCGCAGCTTCCGGGCTCAGCGAGAAGGCGGTGGCGGAGGCCATGCGCAGCTTGCCCGAGTCGATCAGGTCGAGCATGCCGTCCTGGATGACCTCGGTGAAGGCCGTCATGTTCTCGAACGGGCCGTCGACCAGGCCCGGTCAGCACGGCATTGGCGATGTTGCCGACGCCCGACTGTATGGGCAGCAGCG
>NW_004443506.1:0-36113 GCF_000330505.1 Entamoeba invadens IP1
AACTCCTAAAATGATATCATACCAAAAAACAAACATCGTTATTTGTGATCAATAATCAATTCAACACTAATATGTATTATCAAATATCGTGATGTTTATTACAGACAATTAACATTATAAAACAACAAATTTTATACTCTGTTTTTAATGGTAACAATTGTTTTGTGTTTTTTAAATAAAGTATTTTCTTTTCAGTTTAAGAACATGTACATATTTGACAAACTTTATTCAAATTGTCTCTTTAATTAAAGTTTGTCTTCTATTTATTGGATAATATGATGTTGATTATTATTATAAGTTACAAACAAAGATATTTTCATTCAAATACAGAAATAATTCAAAATATATTTTTGTAATCATATTGAATTAGCAACTATTTTACATAAAAAATATTGATTTAATTGTTAATCATTATTCGTTGATACAGAAACAAATGTACATATGATGAATTGTAGAATTAGGTCCTTTTCGAAACTTTGTCATATAAAAATATTAAAAAATACCAACATTTGATATACTTTGTTTTGATTATTACCACACTTTTTTTAATTAAAAACTCATTAAATAACACAAATTATTAACAATAATTGTTTAAACGAATTCATTACTATTATTTAAATCCAAATACATTTGAAAACGAGTATTCATGTATAAAAGTTTCATAATAAAGAGCACCACAAAATTGTAGCACATCAGAAAATAGTCGTACAAGTTGTTTTATATTATTTTTCTTTATAAAGTCGGGTTATTATTTTTTCAAAACCCATTTTTTTCCTGATTGTTTAGTCAAATTCTATAAGTGAAAAAACAATACAGATTTTTTAGTTTGTTTGATACTAAAATCACAAGTGTAAGACAATTTTCTTGCTGTACGACTTTTTTCTGTTGGTCTTTAATTTATAAAATGTTGTGACATGTTATTTAAAAAATGATTACACATTAAATATTTATAATCTATTAACATCACATTTGTGTTTATCAAGTGATTTAATATTAACACTTTCATAATTATCAATATGTAAAACATATATATACATTTCCTAAAGATAGTTATAAATCATTCAAAAAATAATCATTATAATTTTATTCCAACAACAAATTAAACAATTGATTTTATCATCAATCTTCAATTTTAAGATTGGATGATTAAATATCAAAACTTTTCATATTTTCATGTGTAAACAAGTAATTTAAGACCAGAACATAAAATACCACATAATTAATTTAGATCATTAAAACAGACACTTTTTTGAGTTGAAAACAATATATTTATTTATGTTCAGTATATTGTATCATATATAATAATAACCGTTATGTGTAATAATATTTTTATAAAATTTAGAAACGAAGACTTTAAACAAAAATGACAAAAAACATAAATATTTGTTTTTTAATTGATTTTAAAAATTGCTTTTTAATTATATACATTTTATTTATTAATTGATTGTGTTTTTAATCATTTTTAAAACATACAGTTAAAACAATATTGACAATAAACAGAGAATTATTTTTGTTGAGTAGAATTAGATAACAATTTAACTCAAATCATTAATTGGATAAATAATATTATTGAAAAAAACATATAAACACAATTAAAAGATAATAACATAATTTTTCAGAATATTGTTCTTAAAACGTTATTTGAATAACACACAATAAACAAAAGAGCTATATTTGAAAAATCTTTATATTATTTAATGAAAATTGTTTATGTTCTGTTTTAACATTTAAAATTTATCACTGGTATTTAATTTTGAGACGATATTTTATATATTAAAGGGATTCATAAGGATTGTTAATTTTTCTGAGGATGGTAAATATCTTAAACATAATTTTTTTCAATTTGGATTTTTTTGCCTAAGATCAAAAAGGTATATTTTGAAACAAGTGATTTTCTTTAAAAATGCTATTTATGGATTTTTTGAAAGATGATTTTTTCAGTTGATTTTTACAAAAAATAATCTATTTCTATTTTCTGATTTACCACTTGACTAACCTTGGTTTAAATGAAAACATTTGACAGACATTTAAATTATCAAAAAAGTCGATTTTTAATCAAAATCACAAAACAAATTAATCAAACTAATTTTTAATTTTTTACAAAAAATACAATTTATTATAAATCAATTCATGATATTTCAAACAATAAAAATTGATAGCAAATAACATATTTATAATGTATACTCTATGCGATGACAATTTATGTATTTGCGCAAATTCAAAACGAGAGGTTTTGATAACGATGAAACAAAGATTGAAAAATAAACAAATTTGTAAAATAAAATCATTTTTGTTTTAAACGGTTTTATTTATTTTTCAAAACATATATACACAAGAAATATATGTTTATATTATTATTTATAATACAATATTAATTGTAATAAATGTATCTTCAATTTATTAATCAATTTTATATATTATTTAACTTTTTGTTGTGTTTTGACGATTTTTGATATAATCAATTAACAAAACTCACTTTATAAAAATTCTTTCATAATTTTATTTATAGATTTTTAAATCAGAAGTGGCAGTGCTATAAATATCTCTGAGGATGGTAAGTCGTGTAACAAACAAACATTGTCAACACAGATTTAAACATCTAAGAAGTGAAATGACGTGTTCCCATATTCAAAAATAGTAACTTACTCAATATACATTTCAGACAGATGTAAAAGTGTAAACTTTCTATTTCTATCATCCTCAGAAAATAATTGCCATCCTCAGAACTGTAAATCTGTTTAAAACACAAGTTAATATCAAAATGAAACAATCATATTAAAATATACACAATATGATTAACTTTGTTATTATAATAAATTTGAATAATTGCATAAATTACAAAATTATTAATAAATTTGTTATTTTAAAATCACATTTTTGAAAATCAGTATTTTCGACTTTTTCAATTTTCATTTTGGTAAAAAAAACAATTATCAATTTAAACGTAAATTTCAATCGTTTTGTTATAAAGACGGATTCGGAAATAATTTCAATAAGTATATAATCATAATATGAACAAGTTGAATACACAATTTGTTATTTCCCGTCTCAAGTTGGCGAGATATAATTATTGTTTTTGTTTATTGATTATTGTGGCGATTTTTTTGATTGTATTTAATTTTATGGCATTTATGACTAATTATTACCATTGTTTAAAATTCGAACTTTGACTCGAAATATTAAGTGAAAATTATAACTTGAGTTATGAAAGTGGGCCCTATGGGGAACTGAACCTTATGGATTTTATTTTTGTATCCTCAGAAAAATATTTTTTAATAAGGATAGCTTTAATCCTGAGGATACACCTTATCCTCAAGAAACCCTTAAGATGTTTAAACGTTTTATGATATGTGTAATAAAATACAACATTTAATTTACATATTACAATTAAAGTATTTTGTCACTAGTTAATAACTTGAATATATACAAATGATTGTTTTTCAAAATAAGACAAATAAAAAATATTATAAAATATTTGTATCTTTGATTAAAACATAATTTGTAAAATACACATATTAGAGATATTTTATTATTAGAGTTATTAGAAAATGTTCAAAAGCTATATTAATAACAAGCTCAACTAATTTTAAAATTGGCCTATGATAGTTAATCAACTGTCTATTTTTGTATTGATTGAATCTAATTCTTTAAATACTAAATATAATAAGTTGATCTATCTAGAAAATCATCTAATGTGTTTGACAAAATATAGCAACAATATTTATACATAATCAAATTTATTACAGTTTTTTATATTTTTTTGTTTAATAAGAAATAATGTTTGGTGTAAATTTTTAAATGATCAAACAAAATAAAAATATCATGTTTGTTTAATTATCTAAGTTGTTATAAATAATTAAATAATTTTATACATAATATCAATTTAATTGTTTAAAATTTCACAATAAAGTAAAGTTTAGGATTTGAAAATCAGAATATATTGGTGTAGTTTGAATGATGTAATTTATTTGAACATAACAGTTTTTTAATATTAAAAAAATATTATAATTCTATTTGTATTTGAAAATTACATTTGGTTTATTTTAGCTTACAGATGTTTATTACAATCTACTTGTTATATTTAACAATATATTACTGATTGTATTAAGTATTTCATTTAATTAAAACTAATGATCAATCTTACCTTTTATTTAATAATTGCATTTAATTTTTAATAAATTAAATTCGAGCACCCCAAAACTTTAGTAAAAATATATTTTTAATCGTTTTTTTTGAATTTTGAATTTACATACAATAAAGTTTTAATAAATTTTGAGGGATAGAAAGATTAATTATTGTTAATTCTCAAAGAAAAATGTTAAACGTTATTTTATAGTCAAAAACGTCTATTTGTTGTGAATCCAGCAAAAAAACATATTTATTTGTCGTAAATGAGTGAATTTTGTAGAAAATTCTTTTTAATATTGAAATTTATTTTTATTAAAATTGATTTTAATTCAACAAAAGTTACATGTTAAAGAACAAAATATTTAATTGTCGTACACTCAAATGATAAGCCAGTTGTGCGACAAGTAATAAGTTCAACATTTATATTCACAACAATTAGACGTCTTTGACTATACATTGATTTTATTCTTTCGTTTATTAATATATAATAATAATAAACATTATTTCTTCACTTATGATTATATAACATTTTTTTTGATAAGTTGTGTGGTTATTTAATTTCATTAAACAGTTATATTTTTGAATAAACCTGTTTATTATCAATACCAATTTTAAATTGTATAAATATAATAAAGGGGTGTTACTTAAATTTGTGTATGGTCCTACAAATAACCAACTGAATTTGTATTTTTACTCTATAATTAAATATAATTTAATTTTAACACAATATTTATTTTTTATCTGAGTCGGATGTGGTTTTTTAAATATGAAACATATTAAGAACGTCTTTATTATTTTTTTAATAGATCAATAAATAATAATCAACAAGTATTGAAAGTTTAATGGGGTCTTTTTGAAAAATTGTTGCGATAAAATCAAATTTGACAAATCAAATACACATAATTAAATTGTTATTGTCAATGTTTTTGAAAAAGTTTAAAACGGTTAATAACAAAATTACAAATAACAGAATACTATTGTTTTTATTTGTTAATCATAATTTATAACTATTTTTTTAACCAACAGAACACTATATTGATACATATTTGAACAAACCTAAATTTCAAAATATCAAGTTTCAAATTGTATAATGATAATTTATAAATAAATTATACTTTGATTTCTTTTTTGATCTATTACTACTTAATTGAAAAAGTTTTTTAAAAATCATATACACATTATAATTTTTATATGTACACTTACTTATTCCTTGTTAATATTTATGTTTTGAATATTCAATGATTAAATTGTATCTCTCAACGACAAACATTGATCAAATTGTGATAATGATTGTTCTTTCATTTATTGCCTTTGTTGATGTAATACAGCATTTATATTTTTGTGTGATAAATAATCAATATAATTAATTTATTTTATTCAACAACAGTTGATATGTTTTGTAAACTTTAATATGTTTATTGTGTTTTTATATGCCAAAATATTATGAAATAATTGTTTTTGTTTTTAAAAACAACTTTACACAAGAGAAAGTATAAAATTTTTATCAGAATTAGAGCACACATAAATTACATATTCAAATGTATTGATTTTTTCCTATAATTTTGAAAAGACCGAATTATTTATGATATATATAATACGAAACATAAAAATATATTAGTCCAGTTGAATAAATTAAACATATTTACATTATTATTTTTTCTTGTTTTTATTTGAATTCCTATCTTTTCATCCATAAAATAACTGCTTTAAAAAAATCAAAAACCTATAAGCAAAAGTTTCTGTGTTTCGTTCTCATAAACATCAATTTGTGTCATAAGTGACTATTTAAGTCACCTTCACTTTAATTTCATATTCCAAAAAGGAATAAAGGGTAAACAACAAATAGTTGATTGCAAATGATGATTGTATAAATGGTCATACACACAACTTCGCCATTTGACCATATACATTATTGAACAATACTGTCACACTCTTATCACAACATTATCAGTAATTTTATAATAACAATGAAATGTCTAAAAAAATTCAAACTAAATTGAATTAAATTATCTCCCAAAATAAAAACATCTTTATCCACTCATATACAAAATATTATCCAATTTGTTTTCTTTCTTAAAATTATTATGTACTTGACAAGTTGCTTTTTAATTATCCTTATTGGTATTTTTGTGATGTATTATGAAATATGAAATTTATATTCAAAAAGTTTGTCAGTTCAAATATTAATTCGCAAATTACAAAAGATAAATTTGTTTAAAAACATCGAAAACAATCAATTAAAATATTCAATTGTAAGATAAAGTGGATCTAAGAATGTATTTCTGAAAAATTGAGAGAAGTCAGAAATGATTTCTGTGTTGTAAGAGGTTATTTGTGTTGTTTTGAAGTTATTCGTTTTGATCGAAAAAAGTTTTTGTGTAATAATTTAAAATTGTTTCATTCCAGTTCGTATTTCTAAAAATAATCTAGATGTCGTATTTTTAACATGTTTTAATTTTGGAACTGATCTGTTAATTAATTGAATGATATTTAACAATTTATTTGTTCAGAAAAAAAATAAAATTTGTCTGTTTATTTATAAAATGCT
Source organism: Entamoeba invadens IP1 (assembly GCF_000330505.1). NCBI lineage: Eukaryota > Evosea > Mastigamoebida > Endamoebidae > Entamoeba > Entamoeba invadens. Next base: position 6,677 of record NW_004443506.1, read on the forward strand.
CTATTTTTAAGAGTTGCGACCCGATTTTGTGGCCTAAAAATATTTGGCACATCCTTAGTAATTTGAAATACCCTGTCCAAATATAACTTTAATTATTTGGTTTTTACAATGGTATAAAAATTATTAAATATTAGTCGAAACCATGGTCCTGGTCGAAACCTTAGTACCACATCTGTACATCAGTAATTTTTTTTAAAAAAATGATTACCATTAATTTTTCATTGTCAAAAACGAAGGTTTTTTGAGACGTATGAAGAGCAGGTTCTCTTGAGAGTAGGCATTTTTAGACTAAAACTAATAATAAAATTCTCTATCGAGCGGGTTTTAAGGTTTAACTGGCTAATAATGACCACTCTCAAGAGTACATAATTGTTACATACTCCCGCTCTTGGGAGGTTATACTGTAGTTTGTTTATTGGTTACACATTCATTTTTCATCCCGAAAAATAACCGTTTTCAAGACCAAATAATAAGAAAATTACACATTTATTTATATATTCGCCCGTTTTATTGTATAAAATCCGCTTAATATTCGATAGCTAAAATTAGTCTGGTCCCCGGTTTTTCCTCTATCTGTACTATAATTATTTCTGGTTAATATGTTAACTGCGTTAAAATTTATCAAAATTTATTTTTTGGTTAAAAATTATTATTATTTGATAATTATTATATATTTTTATAATATTTTTTGTTAATAAATAACTAATAAAAATGATAATGGTATTTTTTTTCAAAAAATACATAAATAATGTTTATATTTAAATTATGTACAATATTATATATAACTCCTAGTATGATACTATTTATATTTTAAATATATTATTAATGTGGTTAATATTTATTTATGCACATTTAATAAACTCTTAATATGGAAATTATTTAATTGATTTGAGATTTTCTGATTATTAGATAACTTGTTTTTTTATTTTTTTATTAAACTTGTTGAATAAAAAATAAATATCAACAAATACAATGAAATGTTTTTATTTATTATTTAAATATGAAAAATAACAATTCAAATAGAGTCAGCGTTTAACTATTCAATAACTACAATGTTGTTCACTGCTCTTTTTCATATTATTATATCTAATATTTCATAAAATGTACAACTTTAAAAGAAAATCAACATTTACTAATTTTTATTTGTGTCATAATAACCTGTAAATTGTTAAGATCTATTTAAATTTTATTAACTATTTTATATTATTGCCAAACAACAATTTTTAAGTTCGCTCTATTTATTGCCACAAAAATTAAATTAGAAATGTTTACATTATATTTTAATTGGTTTGTTCTTTAACATTAAAAAGATTATAATGATTATATGGCTTTTGCTATAATTTTCTTTTAACTCTAATGAGTACATCGTTTCACAATCTGTTTTCTGTCCATTTTTGACTAACAATTAATTGGGAAACAATTCTAAACACTCAAAATAATGTTTTTTATTTAAAAATAAATAAATATTTTGTATTTATTGGTCGAGTTATTTTACAAACAAACAACGATAGTACCGATGAGTGTAAATGAACTTTATCAAATTAACCATGTCAACTATTGATTCTGATGTGATTAACAAAAAAGAGAATGTTTTTGAAAACGTACAGATAGAGCTCCAAAACAAAACTGAACGAGTTAACAAACAGTCTAACTCAACTTCGATAGAAAACAATATCACAGACACCAAATTACCACTACCCAACACACCAAACCAATTAGAACAACAACAAGACTTAAATGAAAATACTCAACCTATCACAAAACCCTTTCTGACTACTGTTTCGTTTTTAAGAGGTATATCTGCGGTTGCCATTGTGTTTATCCACTTGAATGGTCCACTCCCATCAACTTGGAGAAAAAAACAATTTAACCACGCATACCTTGCAGTTGATTTTTTCTTTCTTTTATCAGGATATATGACGTCATATACTGTTAATCCATCAAAGCATTTTGAACCATTTTCATTTCTTTTGAAAAGAATTATCCGTTTACAACCAATGCAAGTATTGAGCACTCTGTTTGGTGCATTTTTCTTTTATTTAAATAATGAAAAAGGAGATGAATTCAATTTATACAAACTAATTTGTCTCACTATCGTGGGGTGTTTTACTATTCCTATGCCAGAGAATTTTTCTGTTATTAATTTTAACGGTTTTGCATATCCATTAAATGGGCCGGCTTGGACTGTGTTATATGAATATATAGCAGCATTATTATTTACAACAGTTTTTAGGTTTTTAAATGTTATTGCACTCTGTGTTCTTAATGTATTCTTTTTGTACTTTATAATTGATATTGCCTTTAATATAGACACGTTTCGTTTAATAAATGGACTGGGTGGAGAACTAGTCAAAGGATGGACATTCAGTTTTAGTCATTGTTATATTGCATTTTCAAGATTGTTGTTCTCATTTACAACAGGACTTATTATAGAAAAGATACCAAAGAAACATGAAATCAAATTTGGGTTTATTATTACTTTGGTGTCAATCACCGTTTTATATAACATCCCTTATATACAAAATAAATGGGCAAGAAGCATTTTCGATTTGTGTTCTGTTGTTATCGTTTTTCCGTGTATTTTGTTAATAGCAACTCGAAGCAAGATTCATTCACAATTCGTTCAAAGAATTGGTAATTTCCTTGGAGAAATATCGTACTCAATGTATCTTACACATTCATATATTCTGGGGATGTTTAATGTATGGGGTAATAACTACGGAAAAGATGCCAGTTTGTCTATGTGGATCTATTTATATATCGTAATGGTGTTTGTCCCGATGGTGTTTGGCTATTCGTGCTGGAAACTGTTCGATGTTCCTGTAAGAAACTTGCTCAGAAAAAAGTTACTCTAAACAAGTATTTAATTTAAATTGTGTTTAAAATTACAAAATAATGAGTTTAAAATGTGTTTTAAAAAGTATGAATGGATAGAAAAAGTTCACTAGATAGCGAAAAATAGAATACAATTATTTTTATTATTAAAATTGTTTTTTTTTGTCTTTTTTTAAACAAAAAACTTCGTTTTGAATATTTATAACAATATCAAAAAATTGAAATGATAGAAGAAAAGTAATATAGTATAACTTAACATTATTTTTATTTAAAAATGTTGTTTTGTAATTATTTTTATTACAATGTTTGTATTTTTTCAATTCTACAATACCGAAGCTTTTCACAATTTAAATATTTTAGAAAATTGTAAACGATAAAAAATAATAAAATGTTGTTAGAAACACAATTCTACAATTTACACACGTCTAAATGACTATGTCTTAAAAAATAACACTTTAATATTCTTTTAATTAAATTTATGATCATTTTACTTCTTAATTTTTTATTTATTTAAATGTTTCCGTGAATTAAAACAATTTAATAAAAAAACATATGATTGATATTTCTTTTGAATATAAAGATATTACGTTTAGTCATTATTTTAATGTGATTAAAAGTGTATTTGTGTTCTTATAATTTAATTAAGGATTTAAATATTAAATTGCCTTGTTATTTGTTTTTTAAAATAAATTGTATTGGCTAACTTATACTCGTTTGTAGTCATTCATTTTTTTTAATGGTGATTGTATGGATACTTATGTTGTCTATATAATAGCTTATATTTAAAAGAAGTTTATGGTGTGAAAAGACTAGTCATACAATCACTATTGGATGTATGTTCATTCTTTTTATATTTATGAGCACAGAACTGAAATACACTCGACCAAATCCATTTGTTAAGAGAATAGATGTGACTTTTTAAATAACTGTGTAGATAATGTGCAGTCCAAATCTTATTGTCCTTTTAATTACTCTTTGAGAAAGACAAATTGACCACTTTGTAGTACAAAAAGGTCATCAAAAAGGAGTAGCTTTTGACGCAGACATATTTTGGTTATAATAAATACGCTAAATTTTTTATGGGTCTTCCATTCATTACAACGCACTAACTCAAGACGTCAGTCGGTTTTATCAGAATAATATTTCTTAGAAATAACCAAGAAGTAGACTCGAGAAATGTAAATCAAATGACTTTCAAACAGAAGATCAACACTTTATTAAAATATTTACTTTCTCACAGATTCTTATGCTTCTTGGGGTGTCCAAAACCAACCCCAAACGTCACTCAACGAGTCCGATATACAAGAACTCGACGTGAAAAAAGTTAATTTCTTAACAAAACAATTCGAAGTTGCTTGGGAAACGGCGATACAGAAACCAAAGTCCAAATTGTCGCGAGTGATGTTTCTATTGAATGCAAGACCTATGTTGATCGCAATAATTCCAAGACTCATTTATGATGTCACTTTGTTCATCCCAATTTTTGCACAAAGCGTAATGATTAACTTTGGTACCAAATGGAACGACATCGAGAATTCAGAGTCTTCATGGACTAACGAACAAGTTGCTGAGTCGTTGTCATGGCAATATCAGAAATGGACTGGTGCGATGTTTGGTTTATTTGTGGCGATTATTGCACTTACATCTTCTGTGTGTGGACATTATTTCACTTATATTACCACTGTTGTTGGTCAGAAAATGCGGTCGACACTCGTCATGGCAATGTATGAAAGAATATTCGCGATGAATGCAAAATCGCAATCCACGACGCCACATGGCCAGATCTTAAATATGATGATGTTGATGCAAACTATATGAATGATATGTGCTCACAAGTTTATTCGTTGTGGTCGTGTACTTTGGAAGTTATTTTGTCGTTGATATGGCTCTTTTACTTGGTTCAATGGAGTGCATGCGCTGGACTTTTAGTGATGTTAATTTCAGTATTTTTAAACATTGTAATAGCCAAACTCACTGTTAACCAAATGAAGCAGTTGATGATTATTAAAGATACCCGTGTGAAGCTCATGACAGAAGTATTGAATGCGATTAAGACAGTGAAAGTGATGGTATGGGAAAGACACTTGCATGGTCAGTTACACGACACAAGAAAGAAAGAAGTCAAAAGAATCTTGTGGGTCATTGCTTTTAGAAGTTGCATGAACTTCATAGTCTGGGCAATTCCAACAACAGTTTTTTTTTGTTACTTATTTATTCCGATTATTATCTAACATGGGTCGGCTGATGCTATTATACCAGAAGAAGCATTTTTGACACTCAGTCAGTCCTATCAGAATGATACTTTGGCACTTTTTTGAAATAATTGTTAAACGACACGATGCAAGGTGTCACTTCGTTGAGAAGAATTCAAGAGTTCTTGATGAAAGGTGAAGACCAAAAAGACCGAGATGCAGACAATGTAATTGCTGCTGTTGAGACTGCAGCGCCTGACGCGCCAAGTATTGCAGTTGAACATGCAACATACACATGGGAAGACAACGACTCGACTGCGCTCTCAGACATCAACTTCACTGCGAAGAAGGGGCAACTGATTGGAATCATTGGCGAAGTTGGGTGTGGTAAGTCCGCGTTCTTCCGGTCATTGCTTGGTAACTTACACAAGACAAATGGTATGGCGTTGTACAATGGGAAGATAGGGTATGTTGCACAGAATGCATGGGTACAGAACTTGACTGTACACGATAATGTTGTCTTTGGAAAGAAACACAACAACGACGTCTACGAGAAGGTTGTTGCGGCTTGCGAGTTGAGAAACGATTTGGAAAACTTCCCAGGTGCAGACCAAATGGAAGTTGGGATTGGCGGATCAAATCTTTCTGGTGGACAGAAACAGCGACTTGCGCTCGCACGTGCGGCATATCAGAATGCAGACATCTACTTACTTGACGACTGTTTGAGTGCAGTCGATGCAAATGTCGGGCAGAACATCTTCAACAACTGCATCAAAAGCATTCTACGAGAAAAGACGCGTGTTTTGATCACACAGACATTCCAATACCTCCCCGAGTGTGACTACATCTATGTGATGAAGAACAACACATTTGTCGAACAAGGTACTTTCGAAGAGTTGCACGCTCAACAAGGAAGTGAATTCTTGCGTTTGTATTCAAATTATGTAGCGAACGTTTCTCATCAGGACGAACATGGCAAGAGAATATTAAAACGTAAAATGAAAAATGGAATCAAAGTCACACAACTTATTCATGGAGAAAGCCGTGATACGTCATCTATTTTAAAGACGATGATGACGTATATAAAATATGGAGGATGGTTCAACTTTGCTATGGTGGTGTTCTTCTTCTTCGTTTCATCATTTTTGTTGCTTGCTTCCAACTTCTGGTTGGTCTTATGGACAGATCCATCAAAAAAGGATCAATAAGAGTTTACAAAATCATTGAATGGATACGAGTTGGTTGGTATATATGGAGGAATCATTGCCGTTGTACTTTTCCTCTTTATTTTCAGATTCTTTTTCTTAGGAGCTTTGAATGGGAAAGCTTCAATTAAAATCCACTTTGATGCGTTGAACCATGTTTTGAATTCACCTATGTCATTTTTCCAAACAACCCCAATTGGTCGTATTCTCAATAGATTCTCAGAGAACTTGTTTACTTTGGATGATAAAATCAATTTGTCTTTGGCTCAGTTTATTGCTTCAGTGACAATGCTTGTCGTACTAATTATCATTCCAGTTATGGTCAACTCCTTGATGCTGCCAGTGATGGCTCTTGGTCAATTCTGGTTCTTCTATGTGTTCAAGATCTATATGAAATATGCCAAACAATTACTTCGACTCGATGTTGTAAATAGAAGTCCATTGTACAACAGTTTCCAAGAGACTTTGCTTGGACTTGACACCATCAAAGTGATGAAAAACGAGAGGAGATTCACTTCGATACTGTCCAACAAATTGAACAAACAACAGAAGATTTACTACGCCAATAATGTCTGCCAAAGATGGTTGGGTGTTCGTGTTGAGTTAGTTGGGTGTTTATCACTGGGTGCTATTGTGACAGTCGGCGCAATTCAAATTGCAAGTATTTCCCCGTCTTTAATTGCCTTAATGGTGATGTATATGTTCCAATACAACAAAAATTTAACACAATTTGTACAATCGTGCATTGAAGTCCAGATGGTGTCGACTGCTGTAGCTGCTGTTTGTGATTACCTTGATTTGCCATCAGAGAGAGGGATAACGGAAGATGACCCGACAGTGACAGGTCGTGTTGGTCCTAATTGGCCTGAGCAGAGGGTATCTGGACATTGGTTCTAATAGACATTGGTACTAACCTTGAGTGAAAATAATTTGAAACACTTTAGAAAAAAACTTCTTCCCAAAAGTGATTTTTTTAAAAAACAAAAAAAAATATTTTTGACTTTTTGCTTTTGCTGTTTTCAATTTTTTAAATAATGAACTGTTGTATGGTTTTTTACGATGCACACATTTTTTATCTGCTTCAGGTTTCTTTGGCTTCTTTTCGATGTTAATTTTTGTTTTCATGTTCTTTACTGTCACAACATTTTTGGGTTTATCTTCTTCACAATCTATATGTATTATATCCATTTCAAGTAAATTGGGCACTTGATTTTCGTCTTTGTATGATAGTTTACAATTGAGATTGAATAAAGGTTGTTCATTTCGAGGTTGAATTATAGTACAATCCGCAATACACGAAGAAGTTGTTTGATTTAAAACATTTAATGAAGTAAATTCCGTTTCCGTTTCCATGTCTAATGGCACAACTTGATTATTATCTATTTGTGAACCTTCTTCATCAAAAATGCAATGTTGTTGTTCTTCAACAATTTTCTCAATTTCTTTTTTCATTTTTCCACGCAAAACCGAATTATAAGAATTATTAACACGCGCAGATTGGACATTCAAATTGTAACTGATGTATAACAAAGAAATTGAATCCAAATAAGTCAAATTCGACTGATATTTTTTTTGGTATAATTATTCATGGATATGAATAGTTTACGTTGAAGATCAGTGACATTCTTTTTGTATTGTTTTATAACATTACCCGTTATCATGTCATTCCATTTCATTTTAGTTTTATGTTCAATTTTCCTGAGGATGTCAATTAAAACCAACAACTTAGGATGTGCTACAATTACAAGGAATCCAACTCCACTATGAAATCCTTCTGAATAGTTATTAGTTCTGTTATTTTCATTAAACTGACACCAGAATTGACAACCAACTTTTTCCAACCAAAAACGTCGAAAGTATATTAACAAATCTTCAAATTGTGATTTTACTTTTTCTCCGACTCCGTATGGTGATGATAATGCCATCTGTTCAAAACACGTTTTAAATGTATTTTCTATCTCATTTTCTGGTAGAAATGGAAGTGAAAATAGTCTGCGTATCCATGTATGCAATATTGGATCTTTTTGGTATAATGCAGACAACCCAACTTTACCAGTCATTCTGTAAACTGCTTGATTCATATGAAACAATCATATTTTAACATCACATTTAAATACATTTTTATATGCATTCATTGCAGCAAATTGGCAATCTGTGTGAGCAATTTTTAATTGTGGAAACAGATTGTAAATTTTAGTAAAAGAGTAAATGAATGTTTGTGTTTTTTCATTTGGTAACAATATGAAACATACCGGAAAAACGTAGTCTTCGATCAATGCATGAATTGTATAAATACAACTAACACCATTTGGAGTAATTCTATATGTACCATCAGAAAAAATTTCTGTTGTGTTCGAAGCTATGTGTCTTTGGTTTGAAGAAGTAAAAATTAAAATTCTTGGAATAGTTGTGTCTAAGGTATTAGAGTCAAAATACAAAAACGAGTTGTCAATGTTAGTTTCAGATCTTGGTTCTTTAGTAACTTTTAGAATCTCTGGTATTGTAGTTTCTTGTTAAGAATGTTTATTAGTTCCCAAAATTTTATCTTGTAAACGACTTGCATATTTAACACATGCTTCAATATCTTTTTCAGATGCTTTGTCACAATCGGGTAGCAAAACTATTTTGTTGATCAGTTGTCTTATGTTTTGAGTAACATTTAAATCAAGCTCATTGTTAATAATTTCTCTGCGACATCTTGCACGATACAACTCTTCGTGATCTATTAAACAAGTATGAGAACCTTCAATTTTAAAAGTGTTGTTATCTGTTATTATAACAAGAACTTTACAACCATCTCCACTGCATTTATATACAACACAACCATCTTTTGCTTTTCTGTTAAAAGCATAACATTTTCTATCAACCGATAAAAGTGGATGCACAACTTGATTTTTTCTTGGTTCAATTCTGTTTTCAAAATAACGCAACGAATAATTTTGCATGTAAATATTAAGTTTTTTAATTTTAAAATTTATTCTGAAAAAGTTATTAAATTTAATAATGAATTAAAATAAAATTGTTGTTCTATTTTAAAAAATCACTTTTGGGAAGAAGTTTTTTTCTAAAGTGTTTCAAATTATTTTCACTCAAGGTTAGTACCAATGTCTATTAGAACCAATGTCTAGGAATCAATTATACCGAGATGAGTAAATTATACAATTCAATGTATAAGCAATTATAAACTCTGTTTTATCAATTGCAACACACTTTTTATTTTTGTTCAGTGTGTATTCGGTATTACAGATATTGTGACGAAAAGGAATCAACCTCACTACAAAATTCTTCTAATTTTCAACACATTTTGTTTCCAGTAAAACATACTCTTCTTTGCATCTTGTACATATCAATTCGGTGATATTTGTGATTATATAAGAATTGCAGTTACTCTCAGAGAGTAAGTGGCATTTTTCATCTTTCAGATAATATCCATTCAAACACAACGAACATACATACAAGAATAATTGTTTATACTCAATAAGTATAAACAATTAGTAAAGTTAGTACAATTTTAAACATCCTTCTTTACAATGAATAATATATCCATTGGAGTCAACTAAATTGGTTGTTTTGACACATTTCTTGTGTTCTAAAGATTCAAAGCCATAGCTAGTTTTACACAACAAACATTCCAATCTTTTATTTTTCCCATGTGCTGTAAAATTCAAATGTAACAATTTTAAATAGAATATGAACAATTCGCAGCTTCGGTTGAACTTTTATTGTATTCATTGATGTTAATTATTACACTAGAGTTACCTTCGACATTTTCAATTTCATCTTCCATACAATTGAGTGCGCTTTTTGTCATCAGCACATTATTGATTTCATTCTCAACGCATTTTTCATCAACTAAATTGTATTGTCCAAGTTCACATAATATACACTGTCCACTCTGAGAGTCACATTCTGCACAATGTGGATGTTTGTCCCAACAGTACACATCTCCCTCTATTAGGCACATAAGGAATATCACACTTGTTAAACAACGATGAAGATAAACATTTAGTGCAATGTGAAATGCCACAATTTAATGAACACTCTATAATCCTAGATAATGTATCCATATATAAAATTATTTTAATACATTATGTCAGAAATGTAGAATGAACAAATAATAATAGTTTAAATTATTCAAACACAATAAAAGATTGTTTTTTCCAAAAGGTTGAACTCTAAATGATTTAAAATGAACTTCAACACATAAAAAATTTCATTTGCATTGATTTGTTAATTTGTATTTTTGGTCAAGTTATTTTAATAATGATTATTTTCAATATGATAAATAAAAATTGCTCATTTTTTATTTATAGGACAAGGTAATATCTGCCACATTGTTACAAAAAACATTATTATAATTTTGTTTAATCGGACAGTTTTGTTAAAAAAATTACAATGAAAAAAACCAAAATAATTCAAGAGTGTGTTGATAATAAAAAACAAGTAAAAATCAATTTTTAGATTTTCTTTTGAATAATATTCTTGAAAGTAAATTTCTCACAGGCACATCGTAATATTTTAAAACACCACATGAAAACATGAACGCTACAAATGCGATTTGAAAGTATGCAAACCACGAAAAATATTCATAATTTTGATAAAGTTTTTCCCAATTTGAAAAGAAACGTGTAACATAAAAACTGGGTACGATACTTCACCACATAAGAGTGCTACTTTTTTCATAAAGTCGTTGTTTATTTCACAATTGGTTGCAATGAATAATGTAACTGGATACAAAATACAGACACACACCAAACAATAAATCGAATTTTGTAAACTACTCATTTTGTAATTATCCACTTTGAATGTTACAAGAATAATACAAACACATATTAACACACCAAATGGTATTTGTGGTCTTTTCCCATGTTTTTTGATCCACCATTTCTGAAATTTCGATACAAGAAATTCAATGACCATCCCATTGACACATGAAAACCCCGCACGTGTAACTCCCACAAAAACCCACTGTCACTAAAATAAAACCCCATATTAAAAATAATTACATTGTGCCAAAAAAGGAAACTCCAAAACATGAAGTTGGCTCAGAACAAACAGTAAAAAGAAGACCATATAAACAAATACTACAAAAACAATGTGTATGTATCGCAAGAAAAACGCATAGAATACAACAAATAGATACTCAAAGAATACAGTCCACGCGACACCATTTGGTTTGAATCTCCATCCCATATCCCAATTAGGAAGCGCAAATATATTAAGTATTATATAAACAATTATTTTGCCTATATTCATTGTGTAAAATGGGGTAAATGAAAGAATACAAAGAATGGTACCAAACACTTGCATTGGGAACAACCGAAAAACTCGACGCAAAAGAAACATAAATGGGTTGAATATCATATTTTTATGTTTTAGTTTGTTTCTATTGTTTTCCAAATTATCATTTTGAATTAACATGTTGTTATCCAAATTTGGTGTTGGTGTTTCAATTTTTATTTCAGTTGTATTTACATCTTCGTTATCCGTTAATTGGTTTTGACTATCTGTTTGAATAGCTTCTATATCATTTTTAATTACATTATCTTGGGTTGTTACATTTGTTTTAATAATAGATGTAAGCTCAATATCATCATTGTAAAAAGGTTTCAATTAGTTGTTTTTGCAACTATTTGAAATTTTTAAACACGGCAATAATTTACTAATTTGTTTTATAAGGGTGTTCAACATCATTCTGAAAAACTTGTATGTTTTTTCAATGAAATCGTTATCTCTTGAATTCTTGTTGGTATAAGAAGTAAAAAATCCTGAGACTAAAAAGAAGAAGTCAACTCCAAGGTAACTATGACCGACTAAATATCGTAAGGCTTTGTAATGCGGTCCACCGAAATGATATAACATTATCATAACAGAACAAACACCTCTCAAAAGTGCCACTGTTGTGAAATAATGTTTTGTCTCATTTTTTGTTTCTGAATGTGTTCTATGTGAAGTATCAATAGACTCAACATGTTCATGGTTAGTAACATCGGTTAACATGATAATTTTTAAGTTTATAAATATAATTCTAATATCTTTATATTTATTTATTATTTAATAAAAATTGTTATAAATGTTATAAGATATAAAAAGGTGTGCAGTTTTTAAATAATAATAATAATCAAAAGTGTTACTTCAAAAATAATTATGTTTTATTTTCTAATAATATTAATGTATTGTTATGAAATACATATATAAAACACCATTGATTGACAAAAAAGTGTAGTTTTTAATATAAAAATTATTATTAAATAAAAATATAACTATTTGACTTTAATGATGATAAACACCAAAACAAAAAAATGTTTAAAAAATAATATAATGTTTTATCTTTATTTTTTGTTATGGAATCCAATCAAAATATATATTTATATTAAACTTATAATTAAGTGAATTTTAAAGCTTATATGCACATGTTTAATATATACTATATTTTGTTCAATCGAAATAATTATTATTGAAAACAACTTAATATGAAAAAGATAATTTAAATGAATAACAATTATAATAGGATAATAAATTAACAAATTAAAATTATTATATTAATTGACTACACACATCTTATTAAAATTAAAAATTGGAATATTATTGTATTATAAATGATAAACAATAAACAAATTAAAATTAAATAAATAATACAGATACAAATTACACAAGATATTTTGTGTAATTTTATTGAACTGGAAATACTACTAAAAATTAAGTCGTATTATTTTTTATACTTTAATATTTGGTATAACAACTTACTAATATTTTAACTCAAAATGAAAATTTATAAATATTTAAAAATTAAAAAGATTTAAAAAAATTCAAATAATCAATGAGTACTTACACAAAAGAAGACCGTGAAAAATACCACGACACAATTCCAGAAAATTTTACCATTTTAGGAGAAGACTCTTTTTCTGAATGCACACTTAAGAATGTTATAATTCCCTCGAATATTACACAGCTTGATATGGGTTGCTTTAATGATAACACCATTGTTGAGTCTGTTTAACTACCAGACACCCTAGTTAAAATCGGTGAATCCTCCTTTAATGGATGTGTTTCATTAATATCAATTAATATCCCAAGTAAAATCACTTCATTAGAAGAAGGTGTTTTTGTACAAGCAAACTTTTCTTCTTTTACTTTACCAGATACTGTCAAAGTAATAATAAATGGGGCCTTTGGTGCTTGTAAGAACCTAAAAAGTATTGTATTAAGCAGTTATTTAGAAACTCTTGGATTTGGTGGGTTGGGGGAATGCCCACTTTTAACGTCAATAACACTACCAGAGTCTCTTAAGGTTATTGGTGAAAAGGTTTTCTTTAATGACGAGCAGTTACTCTCGATTGTTATACCCAAGAATATGACTTCCATTGGTCAAGATGTTTTTAAGTGCTGTACTTCACTTTCAAGTGTGACTGTGTTATCCCCATGTCTTGGCAATTCAATGTTTATCGACTGCAAAAAATTAGAGGACATCGTGTTAAATGACAACATTGACGTTTTGCCAAATTGCGTCTTTTCTGGTTGCACCAAAATTAACAAAATTGATTGGAGAAGCGTGTTTCATCGGATGCAAATCACTGAAAAATATCGATTTCCCAACTACACTCGCTACTATTGAAAGATATGCATTTAGTGCTTGCGCTTTGTATGAAGTGACGCTTCCAAATATCGAAACAATTGCTAAAAACTGTTTTACTGAATGTAATTGTCTTACTAAAGTTGTTATACCAAATTCTGTTAAAGAAATAGAAGAAGAAGCTTTCTGCTCATGCGAAAATCTTAAGTTGATCGAGTTACCAAACAGTATCGAAAAAATTGGGAAAAACTCTTTTTATGGTCGTAGCAAGTTAAGTAAAGTCGTCATATCCAATAAGGTCAAAATAATCAACAAACAATCTTTTTCAGCATGTAAAGAACTTGTTGAAATTGTAATACCCGAAGGCGTCGAAATTATTAAGGAGTTCTCTTTTGTTGGAGATGTTAAATTGAAAATAATCACACTACCCAAGATTCTCAAAGAAATTGGGGAAGCTGCATTTGCAGATTGTCTTTCACTTCAAGAAATTAATGGGTTGGAAAATGTAAAAACTTTTGAAGTTGGTTGTTTCTATCAAACCAAAGTGACTTCTAATAAAATTCCTCAAACAGCTTTTAAGAAATCAGATCGTTATAAAAACAATTAATTAAAACACCATATTTTATTTATTTTTGCTTTAATAAAATAACATTTTTTTATTATTTAACTAGGATTTATCTGTCACAGTGTGACAGAACCCATCATTATATTATTGAAGTCTGTCCATTAATTGTATTTTTAGTCAATTTTCAATGAAATGTTACAAACTCCCGGAAGTAGATAAGCTTCAAAAAAGGATATTATAAATATAAATATTAAAAACCATATGACCAATAACACAACTAATAACATAAATAATATTTTCCCATTTGACCACAATGTGGCAGAATACTTCATTATATAATTATATAATAGTATAATTTAAATATAAATATATTATTTGTTTTATTAAACATCGACCATCCTCATCACCTTTACATGAATAAAACATTTGTTTTTTTTTTGAAAGAATACCACCTTTAAGCCATTGTTTGTACGTCTCCATTTCACCCAATTTCCTTGTCCGTACTGTATGAATTCTAATGTGGACCCCCGCTTGGTATCCACGCCAAGGGAAAACAGAAAGTGATGTATGGGCGCACAAACAGATTGTTCGAGTGCTTTTTTATAAGTTTTTTTTAATGATCTGTTTCACTCAGAATCCACTGACTCGAGGTGAATATACGACATTTCTTGATTTCGGGAAATATTCAAAATATCTTCCCAGTTTCCTATTTACTATAATTTTAATTTAAATATAATTTGAAATAGTTAATAAATTCTATTTTAGAAGTGTTAGTCAATATACGTTCTTAATTAGTACAAAGTACTCTTTGAATACCTCTATTAAAAATAATTGAAAACAAATAGTCTTTTTTTAACAATTACAACCATATTGAACTTATACAAAACGAATGCAGTCAATCTTCTTACGTTATATGTATCGAATAAATCTGGTACCTTTTGAACCATATTTACTAATAATTACGTATAATAATTTAAAATAATTTATTTTATTTTTCCGATTTTTTTTTGCTTACAGTCAATAGCGTCTATTTGTCAAAAATCCAGCAGAAAAAATGTATCCATTTGTCTTAAATGAGTGAATTTTGTAGATAATTCTTTTTAATATTGAAATTTATTTTTTATAAAAAATTTAGTTTTTAATTCAACAAAAGTTACAGGTTCGAGAACAAATTATTTAATTGTCGTACACAAAATGATTGGCCAGTTGTGCGACAATTAAGCAACTTCGACAATTATAATTACTACAAATAAACTCCTTTGATTGTATTAATAACATTAACTTTTGTAAATTTGTGAAAAAAAAATTCTTTGATATAAAATTTTTATATTTTTATAAAATATGTACTAAATTTTGATTTTTGCCATTATTTTAGTTTTTGTGTGTTTTTTTGATTAACAAAGAAATTGAGTACAGTAGGAGGAAATATGGGGATGCTATAAAAAGGAGGATGCTCGTAATTATTGGTCAATTTCAATTGAAAAATAATAAAATTACTATTAATTTTAATATAAATTATTAATCAAAAAATTAATAAAATAAAAAAACCAAAATAAATTTATATTAATTATTCATTATCAATAATATTAAATTAATTAATATTTAGATTAGCATCACCTTTTTTCTTAACATCCCACTTTTTATATTGACTGTAAACGCTAAGATTTTTTTTAGAAATAATAAAATTTAGAAAGTACTCAAAACAAGAAAAATTATGTTCTTTTTGAGAAATCATCTTACTCAAAAAAGTATAAATCTTGACTCAATCAAATAAAATTTAACCAATTTTCATAAAAACTTAACAATTTAGTCGCGGAATTCATTGATAAACAATTTATATCACCGGTATTCTCCGTTTATCAATTCTACGACAATTGTCTTGCTTGTGTGCAATCAAACACATTTAGGTCTCAATATGATAAAAACCCCCAAAAATTATTTGATGCTTAATAGAACAAGTGTTTTTTGTTTTTTATTCTTTAGGTTAATAAATCAAAATCCATCATTTTTAGATATAATTATAATTAAATTATGATGTTTGATAGTTACTTTTGGTCGGTCCATTTGTCAATCACATTGTTTGTACCACTTTTTATTTTTTGACTAATTTTTGAGAAACAATTTATAAATAACCCAAAAATGCTTTTTTGTTATTAGCTTTTATTATTCGACCTTATGTAAAACTTTGCATTATGCAAGATTTTAATTTAAAAATATTAGTTAATTAAAACCATTTTAATAAATTAGTTATTAAATGGTTTTAGTGGTTTTTGTTACTAATTATTTAACTGTATAATAGTTTTATCAAATTAGAAATCGACCATAAGAGTCTTGCATAAGGCCAAGTTTTACTCAAGGTCGAATGAACATTATTGTATTATAGAAACAATCGTTTTAGTCAATTTTTTCACAACAATAATATAGAAATACTTGATAACTAAAGTACAGATGCAAAAAGTGGTTGTCACGAGTATAAAAAAGTATTTTTAATATATATTTTTGAGAATTATAAATTTTTCAGTTGTTTAACCTTAAGATTCTTTTTTTTCTTTTATAAAACATTTTTGGAAAACAAATGTTTTGTTGATGAAAACACCAATACCGTTCGTGTTTTGTTTAAAACATTTCCAAAAATTAAAGAAAAAAAGGAAAACCTATAAATTATTGTTTGCGCGATTGGTTTGTTTACTGTTTGTATTTCAAAAGAGCCGCCACAAGGTAAGTATTTTTGTATATCATATCAAGTTCAAAAAAATAAAATTTGTGTTTTATTTAAAATGGTAACAGTATCGTAAGGTTAACAAGTAAATTTACAGGAAGCCCGTATTAGTTTGGAATGATTTTTCAGAAAGTGGTTGTCAAAAAAATAAAAAATTTAAAAAAGACTATTTTTATACATTTCTTCTTCCAGTTACCAAAAAACACAAATCCAAAGGTTGGATGAGATATGAACAATAAGCAGTGTATTTGTGAAGAATGATGTCATGGTCAAGGAGTATATCTTTCAATGTTTCGAAGTCGTGTCCACTGAACCCATCCAATATTATCAACTCCTATGTATCTCGAGATAAATAGAGAAAAAGTCTTTTTGTCTCTATAAAAGGAAAAACAACCAAAAACAGCCAATCACTGAATATTTGTTTGGTGACGAATCCAGTTTGACTCTGGAAGAAACTAACATCTGGAAACCTTCTCAATACACCAATATGTTTTTTGGTTTGTAATAACCATACCAGGACAAACCAGACTTCCATCCAAACAAATCATACATATGACACTTGACCGTTTTTCCCATTTTTCAATACCAATATTAATTTTTAAAATGTCTGCCGTTTTTTGGAACAAACACCTTAACTGATGAACTATCTGCAAAATCTTGAAACCCAATCTTATCCACATTATTTACAAAACACATATCAAACCCATTAAATTGTGTAAGATTTAAGTAATTCTCCAAGATATTTTTGGGATCGATATACAAGTTTTCAAGTTCTACTGGTGATCATGTTACATATTTTATTTCAAATGGTCTAATAATCCATTCACGCAATGTATCTCATTTAAAATTGTATCCGTTACCGTTTTAGCAACAGAAGCAAATGTCCCAACAGTTAATGCCAGTTTTTGAGTTGAACAATAATTCATAAAAGCTTTGATTATGATAGTTATTCGTTCGTCAAATAGAGAAAGACTTCCAATTTGTAGTCTTTTTATTTTGCAATCTTTTTTTGTATTCAAGACTTTCTTTAGTGACTGAATTGTGATGAATACAAAACAGAATACCAACAGATTGGTTTGAAACTTTTTGGCGCTATTCAAATATCACAAATATGACACCAATTTGTTTACGTCTTGAAGAAAAATGGAAAAAAATATTCATCATCACAAAAAAATAAAATGTTGTGGGTATTTTCTGATTACAAGACATTTGTCAACTTTGACAATTATCAACTAAGACATTTGTCGAAACCCTCAAAATATTTTGTATTTATAAGAATAAAATATATATTTTCTTTAAATATTATTTTTATTTTATAATTAGAAAACAATGTTATTAATATTATAAAATTGTAAATACAAAACAACATACGTTTGAATAAAAATAGAAATTATTAAAAAATAATTAATAGGTGTTATTTTAAACAAAATGTATACTTAATAATATTATTTTAAACAATTTAGAATTTATATTTATGTTAATCTTATCAAATAAATATGATAGTGTGTACCTGCACAAAAGATATTATAATCAATTTCCGGTAGTTTAATGGTTAAAAGGGATATAACCAGTACATTACATTTTTGATAAATTCACATTCATTTATTTGTATTAAAATAGATTTAAGAAATATCAAGGTGTGTTTTCAACAATTGTTTGACAGTGGTTTTTGTTTAAGAAGGGGATTTCAATAAAAAACAATTTTAAATTATTTCACTTGTGTCTAATAATTTTAAATTTATTTGACATCAATGACATTTGATTAAATACCATTTATAGTTGTTATTATAAAGTCAAATCGAACGTCATTTATATTTGATTTCTTAACATCATTCTATATTATAAATACACATTGTTCATTCATGTTAATATTACTTTTTTATTTCCGAACAAATTGATGCAATTTAGTGTTTTTAATAACCTTTACATCTTTATTTCAATCGTAATAATATTTTTCGAGACTTTTTTATCACCTTTGAGTTGTATCTTGATGAATATAATAAAGTCAGTCCTGAGACTTTATTTATTTCAAAAACCTTTTTTATTTACTTTCTTTTAAAAGCAAAATTGAAACATTTAATTAATATTACTATTATTTAAACTATTTTCCAATAACACAACCAAAAACATAAATGGGGTTAAAGTCATTTAGCCAGTCATTTCATTTTTTCTGTTTGTCAATAAATGGTGATATCAATGTTGTTATAACCCCAAATTAACGGGAAAATACATAAAACAAACTGAGTTTTTTGGATCATTTTTTGAAAAATTTTGCTATAAGACGTGAGTCGACTTATTAAATGCACTCTTACAAAAAAAGCGAAATGAAGTCCACGCAGCCAAGACAATTTATTATAAACAATTTTTACCCGACTGCTAAACTGCAATTCAGTGTTCGAGTCTGCCAATCGTGGTGTTCTTTTCAATTATGATTGTCTCGTTGTTTTTTTAATAATTATTTAATTAAATCCAAGTTGTTTGTTGTCGAATTCTTTTGTTGTATCTGTCATCACACACAAAAAATCCACCCAAAAACTGCACCGCTCTCTATTGTTATACGAGATGTTTGAGCGTAAAAAATCAAATTCGTTAATTTGTTTAAGTTCATTTTGAATTAAAAAAACAAAGATTTCAAACAAAAAAATAAAATTGAAAAACAAAACCGAATAACAAAAAAATAACATATTTTTGTTATAAATAAGGTTTTTGGAATAAATAAGGTTTCCAGACTGACTTTATACAAATTTATAACGAAATTTGGTTATTTTAATATTATAAACTGTTTTTCAAAAGTCTGTACTGACCTCTTTTTTTCTTTTTCTTAAAATCCCGTTTTTGTCCTTATTATTTTTCCAAAAAAATTTTTTAAAAAAAAGTACAGACTAAATTTTTAAAAAAATACCAATCCCATTTTATTTTTTATGGGAATTGTTGGGAAATGATCGCATCATTTGAGCATCTTTTCCAAAACAACCGATCCCGTTATTTCTTTTCCCCTATTAAGTTAATTTAAACAAGGATTTGTCGCGACAGAATGCCTCTTAATCGAATTAAGAAACGAACCACCCAATTATTATTTCAATACAAACACGAGCTTAGTTATGTGGTTAAACCCTTCAACAAAAAAAAAACAAAACAAACAAATTGGCTTCTTTGATAAGTTCAAGTCTTTTATAAAATTGAGATCCAACAAGAAAAAAAACGAAATAAAACCAAGTTAGAGTAAATGACCGATAAAATCACCTTTATTTTCAATGCAAAGCTTGAAACGTTTTGGGATTGAGTCAATGTAATGGTTGATAGTTTCAATCGGTATTGAGTTCCAAGCGTTTTGAAGTGCATCTTTTAGTTCCTCAATGTCGCTGAATATCTCATTCTCTTTTCTCACCAAAGTGTCCATATGGTGCCAAAGATGCTCAATTGGACTGAGATCTGGACTATTGGCCGGCCAGCGTGTGAGCAATGAAACCCTGAATGTTGAATCGATAGTTTCAAACCAATTTGAGGTATGGCGGGCAGTATGTGGCCTTGCTCCATCTTGCTGAAAAGTCATTCCATGTTTGTAGACCCTTTTCGCCTCTTCAAACACCTTTGAGTTTTGCAGCATTTCAACATAAACTTCGGCATTCACTTTACCAGTGAGAAACATTAGTTGTGACTTAAAGTTATGCCCAATGGCATCCCATACCATAACACCTGAGTTGAACTTTGGGGTAGGAAAGAAGTCTTTATCGGTGAATTCACCCTTTCGTCTCCAAATGTAGTGCCCGTCAGAATAAAGGCAAAATCGGCTCTCGTCAGAGATAATAGTGTTGTTGGTCCAACGTGCTAATAACCTTATTGTTGAAATGTCTAGAACAAAATTGAAGTCTATCTGAAATGTGTTTTGAAGTTATGTTTGGTCTTTTTATCTGTTTGGCATAAACAAAACGTTTGTTTTTCCTGATCCTCCAAACAGTAGAAGAAGAAAGATGCATATCTTGAGAAATAGATAATGAAGAAGAGAGTGGATTTGATAATGTTTTCTCGACCACGATTTTCACTGTGTCTGGAGACACTTTGAGTGGTCGACCAACCTTCTTTGGTTTTGCCTCTCTCCCCCTTTTCAACTCCGCAATGGTACTTCGAGACACTCCAGCAAACTTACATACTACAGTATAAGAATACCCCTCATCAAGAAGTGCCTTGGCTCTAAGCATCTTTTTCTCTTTTTCAGCTTTGTAAAGTTGTCCCTCTGTGATTTTTGGCATCTGTAATAGAAAGATTTTTTTTCTTATTTTGTTTTTTAAATGCATTTATGGGACAAAAGTCTTGTTTGGGGGAATCAAAAATCCCGTTATTTCAAAAAATAGAGGTAAAGTTTTGTTCAAACAACATTCACCAAGTAAAAAAAAATTAATTACAAACCTGTTTTTCTTTTTTTTACTCAAAAAAACTCTTAATATTTTTCGGTTTTCAACTTCCCAAAAATAAAGCTTATAAAGAAAACAAAATATCAGGATATTCCAGTACAGACTTTTGAAAACCAGTTTATTATGATAGATATTGTGTTCATCTAAAATTCAAAATGAATTATAATTAATGTAAATAAATTTATTTATAATAAAAAAATCAAAACCCTAAAAACTATAAAATAACAAACTGTTTATGTCTATGGAAAACAAATGGTATAATAAATATTATACCAAAATCATGGGAAAAATGCATTCGTACAAATGCAATTATTGTCCAGACACAGCAAAATCTTTTTGTGAAAGAAAACGCAAAGGTACACACACACTTTCAGGACATTTTTTAGATTTAATAAAGATAAAATATTAGCTGAAGAAGCTGAAATTGATATGAAATTCGCATTAAAAATTGAGGATGAAATTTGGAATGTAGTTAATTTATTAATGAAATTTTTTAATATTTGCAAATATTTTTCTTTCACAAACAAAAAATCACTTTTTAGCACATTTTAACAATACCCAATCCAAATATTCACTTTAGTTTATCAAGTTAAAACGTCAAACACTATTTGAAGCGTTTATTTCGAGAAGAAGTAAACACCCAAAAACAATTAATTGATGATAATCTTGTTTTTTTCAAAAACTTATATCACTACTGATATGATGTCAAAGCTAGGAAAGAGTTTAATTGCTGTTACTTTAAGATTATCTTGTCAGGATTCTATGCTTATAAATCAAATACCCGAAATTGGTAAATTTATAAGAACACATAAATCCACTGCTATTTGCAACGGATATTAAACAGAAATAACATAAACACAAATATATTAGCCATAAATACTGAAAATGGTACAAACAATGATATGTTGGGTTCTCTTTGTGAGAATAAGTTGGGGAGTGTTGTTCATACTACCAATTTGTTATTTGGAGATGTCATCAAAAAGTTTCCAAAATACTAAATTCTGTTAAATTTTCTAAATAAGTTTTCCAAATCAACACAAATGTCTCCTTAATTGTCAAAGACACTTCAAAATAATTGTGAGAAGTGTGACGAGAAATACTGATCAACTAAAATATTTTCACAGACATAATTTAATAGTTGTGCTTGGGTATTTGACTATCCGAGACAAATAGAAAAAATCCATTCATAGACTGGGAATAAAATGTCCATTATTGAAAACAAATTGGGATATGGTTGATTCGATTTATTATTATACTAAAGAGTTAAATAATATGTATTATTTGCACTAAGCGAGATACCTGCACGAACCACATGGCATTTTGATAAGAAAAAACTGAAAAAGAGACAAAATAATTTGTAAAAAGATAAAGATTCTTGCACCCATTCTATTAACCAGTTTTAATTCACAATTTCTTAAATATTTTAATTGGTTCCATATCCAAAATTGCAATTTGTCTATTTTCTAATTATAAATCATTAAATTTGTTAACAAAACTTAAAAATAAAAAAATACAAAATATTGGTTAAAGCTGAAGCCGAAGATTATGATCGCATTTCTGTTAATATTAAATCAGTTTTGTCAAATATGTTAAAGTTAAAAACTTATGATGGTACTCTCTTATGTCTTTTTAATAACATCGACGAAATGGGATCTAACAATTGGTCGAATCAAAAGTCACTTATCGTATTTCAGAAAAAAGATAATACGAATAAAATAAAATGTGGTAGTTCCCGTTCTTCCAAAAATCAACATCTATTATTGGTATTTGCGCAGATGGAACATGTTCGCTTTTTGGTACCGTTATTCCACAAAAACATTATCTATCACAAGTGATTAACATTTTTTTCAATCTTTGATTTATTCAAATCATAATGGTTACATAACAAAACAAATTAACAAACATTGGATGAGCAAAATGATAAATGTTGTAATTGTAATTTAAATAGGATTAGACTTGGTTTTGATAATCATTGAATTATTTTTACTATGGATATTTATCCAGAAATATCGATGATAAATCGATTGGTTGGTTGTACAACAATCATATAATTTTGCATACTTTAGCCCTTTATTCAAGTCATATCACACAAACTGTTGAATGGTGTTTTTGGTATAGTAAAAAACAACTTACAAATCTAAAAACAATGGCCAAAATAAAAAATTCAACTTTAGCAACAAGTATAACAAATACCAATGAAGATGAATTTGAAAATTATAGAATGTTCATGAATAACGACAAAATTGATGAATTTGTTAAAAGCAAATAAATTTTGTAATGATTATAAATTATAAAAATCAACAGATGTATGCATTTTGAAACAGCAATAACATTTTTAATGTTGAGTTATTATTGAATATGTATTTGGAAGATTAATATGAACTTTTTAATTGATGAGAAATCAATTTAAATTAATAACAAAGAATTGTGGTAAATATGTTACAATTGCCCATGCTTTATTTAATTTATTAATTACCAAATATCCACTAAGAAATGTCCACTTTTATATTTTCACCCCTATCTGATCCCCAAAACTCAAATAGATCTCTTTTTCCGACTACTTTTTAACCAGAAACCATCTAATCTCCCAAAACTTTTATTAACAAAGGTGACGTTTCTCCTGTTGCCAATATAAAAAAATGAATTTGTAAATTTGACAAATAAATTAACAAAGTTAATTTGTTTTTTACTTTGTTTCTATTTTTGATTAATAATTAATAATATTTATTAAATGTTTAATAAAAACAATTTTGTTATTTTACTGCTTTTATATCTGTAGTTTCAGGAAACAACAGTAATATTTTTCCATTAAACTATGATAAACTATAATTTAAATGTTAAATTATAGTTACTTGGAAAAAAGTTCACTCAAAAAAAATTGAATATTCGCCAGAGTTCGTAAGACTCAGAAAGATATTGACCACTTCCTAGTATAGTTTAATTTTCAGCCAAATTTCAAAAATATAATATCATTTGTTTAATAGTACCTTAATTTATATATTAAATAATTTAAATTATAATATGTTTTATAAATATCATTTTATTAAACAAAAATAAAACTAGTCTTTTTTATAAACATGAAAATTTATATTATATTATAGATTATTATTATTGATATCATTTGTATTGTTATTTTGAATAGTTGACATATTAATACAATTAAAATAATTAAACGCGTTCTTACAAGTACACTTTTAATAACAACTATAAATCGTTCTATTTATCAACATTTTAGTTGAGTTTACACTTTTTATGTCAATACATTGTATCTTTCTTTGAATGTTCCGAAATTGTTCTATTTATTTGCTCTCTTTGAACAATAAGAGTATGAAATTTTTCTTTAGTTTTTTTATTTGTTGTCATTGTTATTCGTTGAGACATAAGAATAATCATTATACTCTTTATTGGTCATCAAATTAGGCACATTTTAACCTTCAAAGACCCATTCATATCCAAAAATCAACAATTTCATTACAATCTTCATGACAACTGTTATATCCTGTATAAGTCCAACAGTTGGTTATTGTTGTTGTCACTTCCTCCCAAGCTTTAACACAAATCTTTATTTAATTACCAACAGTGTATGTGGGAAATATTTTATTGAGATTTACTGAATTCATAACAACATCCATTAAAATGTGAGGGTTATGCCTTTTTAAAGACGTTATAATACAGGAATCGTCTGGTTGGTATTTTGATATCGAATTTTCATAAAGGTGTGTTAAAAATATATATATCTCAACCCAGATAGTTCATAAAGTAAAGGTTCTTCCAATTCCTTCCTTAAAATGTGTCTTTGTCTGAGTTTAAAAGTTCGGTTTTAGTTTTATTTTTCAACTTATGGCTGGGACAATTTTCTACAATATAAAAATGGTGCAATCATGAGTGAGACGATCGATTTCATACTTTTAAGATTTCAACCAAAAATTAAATATACGTTGTCTTCCATTATTTTTTTCTGGTTGATGTAAGTATTTTTATAGATAGTAATGTGAAAATCTTTAAATTTTCTTGGGCTTTAGTTGAATTTATTAAAATAAAAGGCCTTTTCGCTCCCACTAGAAAAATACAAATCATTACAGAGATAAAAGGCTTTGACATTTTATACTAACTTTTCTATAAATCGTCAAATATATTTTGGATCGATTTTATATAATACAAACCTGTTTCATCTACGTTGTTTAGAATTTCTTTGTAGTACTAATTAACATATTTTAACAATTCTTCAAAAGAACTCCAACCTTTTTCAAATCAACAGTAGCCACTTCATTGTGAGTTTTGTAAATTATTTTATTGTTTCTCTTGTAAAAATTCGAAACACCCAATAGAAGCGCCTTGATGGATAGTATCCGATTTTTTAGAATAAGTTTTTTAGCTTGGTGAACTAACATCGAAGAATCAATTGGTATTCCTGCTTCATGAAAGTCGTGAAACCAATTCGTCATTGCTTCCTCGAGTTTTGGGTTCTGTGGTATTCTTTTGAATTTTTTTGAAGAAGGAAATCCTTCTTAATGTTTTTATAGAGATAAAACACAACCAATAAATTTGTTTATGAGTAACAACCAATATAATTGTAGTTTTACAAATTCTATTTTTCTTTTTTTGATAAATACTAATAAGATTCATATTTTTATCCTGTCTTCAACCCTCAATGTTATTTTGGTAATGACACTTATAGACTTCATCAAAATTAAATAATTTAATAGTTTTAATAAAAAGTTAAATCTTATAATATATTTATTTTTACACTTTTCTAACCGAAAATATTTCTTAAAAAGGTGAAAAAAGTGTTTGTCTTTAAACTTTTTTTTTGCAAAACCATTGAAAACCAAAACTTTTCAATAGACAGTTTTATATTATATAAATAAAGTGTAAATTAAGACTAAATTAACCAAAAATTTGACCAAAAACGTCTTGAATAACAAGACAAATAATATCCACAAAAAATGTCATAACACGTTTCTTGTGATGAATTAATTTATCTTTTGTGATCATTTGCTTGATTTTTCGGTTATCTCTTTTTCTGATTCTTTGTTAAATAAAACTAAAAATGCAAAAATAATATTTATCTAATCATTATTCATTTGGAGTTTTTCACGTGAAATTTTTCTCTTCGTCGTATTTGTTCCCAACATACTTTGCATATCATTGTGGAGTGCGACAAACAGATATTTTGACTACAAAAAGAACGCGATTCTTTGATGAGACCAACTTTAGCTCCTATACAGAGCTGACACTTTTTCTTTTTTGACTGAAATTTTTTGTATATTTGATTTGTTCAGGTGATTTATACTCAATCAACCAATTTGAATAGCCGCACACATAAAACAATCTTTTTTCTTTTGTTTTTTTAACCCATTTTGAGTCAACGTTTGGTGTAATTTTTAGAAAGCTGTTTAGACAAATTGACCAAAAAGTCAAAGTGGTTGTTTTGTTTGCATTCTTTAAACTTTTCATTTTGTATTGACGTGTCTTCGTTTTTTGTTGTGTTGTGTTGGCAAAGAAAATCAAAAATGTCCATTTAAGTTTTACTGTAATTATAAAGAATGTTAATTTCTGATTTAGATTTTGAAGAGTCTGTAGTCTGGACATTAAGGGTATTTGTTGCGATGATGACAGTTTTTGTTTTTGGGGGGTTAAAAGTAATTAAAAGTCTACCATTTTTTAAAGAAAAACCCTTTTAGGCATTACTTTACATTATTAAAAATATATATTATAATCAATTTGTCTGATCAAACGATGTGAGACTTAACATATGAATAACAAACAAAAAATAAAATGTGGAAACTTTTTATTTTTTATTAATTTCACATCAAACCATAACTTAAAATATATAATATTATAACTAAATATTGTTTTATTTTATATAACTTTTAGTTTTCGTATTTAAATTCGTATTCATCTGTATGTGTGTTATAAGAATCACATTTATGGTATTGGAAGGGTAATAAAACAATCATTTATTTTAATTTAATTATGTACAGTCAAAAGCATCTAGTTGTCGTAATTATAATTGTAGAACTTGCTTAATTGTCGCACAACTAGTTAATCATTTTGGTGTACGACAATAAAATATTTTGTTTTCAAATCTGTAACTTTTGTTGAATTAAAAACTAAATTTTAAATAAAAAATGAATTTCAATATTAAAAAAATTCTACACAATTCACTCATATACGACAAATAGAGACATTTTTATGCTGGATTCACAACAAATAAACGCCTTTGACTATATAGTATTTGTCAAACATAAAAAATATGGTTTTTTTATTTAAATTATTATTGAAATTTAATACATTTGTGTTATTTATAAAAACAAAATCTTAAATTTTTTATTTTTTCAAAAAATCGAAAAACAAATACAGATACAGGAAAAACCAGGGACCAAATCATAAACCAGGAACCAGACTAAATTAAGCCGTTTTATTTTTGGTATATAGTTTCCTTGTTAAAGAAAAATAAACAAATAATCGAAGTTTTGGAGGATATGTTGGTTTATTTTCAAAAACCAGGGACCGACTATTAATAAACACACCTTTTTTAAAATAAAATGGAAAAAACTATAAAATATGAAACTCTTAATTAATCATTTGAAGCTGCCTATATTGTTAATGCCTAGCCGAGCCAAAGAAATGTTTGTTTTTTATATTGATTTATCTCTTATTGTTGAATACGTTTAATAATTATCAATCATTTGCTGAATGTCTAACATTCCAATAATTTATTCATTATTTTCTTTATTTTCATGAACGGCATGAGTCACTTTTAATACTGAACGAAAAGTGACTCATTGAATCAACCGAGGGAATAGAGAAGACTACAACATCTTCTTTGAAAAAATGAATGAACGATTTAATTGAATGGTTGTGTTGAAGTTAAACAAGGTTGAACAAAAGAATAATATTTTATAATTAAATAATAATTAATAATAATAAACTTACTATTATGACTCACACTAAGCTGTTGTTTATTCATACTTTATACAACACATTCATTTTTTTTCATCTTGAAAAATAACCGTTTTTAAGACCAAATAATAAAAAAATACCCATTTATTTATATCTTTGCCCGTTTTATTTTATATAATCCGCTTAATATTCAATAGCTAAAATTAGTCTGGTCCCTGTTTTTTCTGCTATCTGTAATCATACTCCGTAGCTTTTGCATTTTTTAAAAACTCAGTCTTTTTCAAGCTTTTTTGCCCAAAAGTGCATTTCCCTTTACCAACTTATTTTTCTCTAAGTAAATAATCTAAAATTGGAGGTGTTTTTATAAAATAATAAATGTTACGAAGAAATAATATAAATCTTTCACTTTTTGGTTATTGTTTTGTTCAAAATGCCGAATTTAAAAATAAAACCCTTGAAGAAAAAATAACTATTTTTATCTTTTCAAATTGATAAGTTTGTTATTAAAATAATATTATAAAATTTATAAATATATTTGTTTCAAAAAAGTGTTTAGTTATATTTATATTACATATCAATTAATCATATATCAATTAAAAATAATATATATTGAAAATAAATATATTATATTTTATTTTCATTTAATTAAGTTAACTACAAAAAAAATTTATTTTGTCTTGTAATTAATAATAATAATATTAATATTAATTTTGTGTTAAATATAATTAAACAAACATAATTAAAAAGTCAAATAAATTAAAAATATATTTATTTAAACAAATTAACAATAATAATTAAACATTCAGAATGAATAATAATTAACAAATTAAAATATCGTAATTATAATTTAAAAGATTATTTTAATAATAATCATTCATTGTGTTAATAATTATTACAAATAATTATTCAAATAAAATATAATATATTATTACATATATATCTATTTCAAACAATAAAAATATAAATAAAATTTAATTTATTGAGGTGTTTCATATCAATTGTCGAAATTGGTTTTGAAATCAAAAATCAT
>NW_004443506.1:36213-46121 GCF_000330505.1 Entamoeba invadens IP1
ATTTTGTGATTCAATTACGGTAAATATAGTTTTGCAAATACACCATCAATATCCAAATTCAAATGAAGAGCATGTTTCACTTGTGAAAAAAATCTTTCAACAGAAACGGAAGTAGAAAAGTAGTAAGTAAAATCTTTTCTATTTCTACAAGTTTTGGATAATTTTTCTTCTCCATTATAGGATAAACATCCAAAAGGTTATAACTTCTTGCATATCCTGTTTTTTGATCAATTCAATGTCAAATTTTGACCTTAAGTAATTACCTTTTGATTCTGATTTGATCAAATCCAAATTACTTTCAATAAGAGATTCCAATTTTTCAAGTTCTTTTTTGGTATCTTCAAATTCTTTGGGTATTGTAGAATCACTTTTTTTTCAAGTGTGTTATCGGAAAATTTGTTGATAATTTCATCTGGTTTGTAAAACATGTACATGAGCCCTTCAATGTTAAAGTCGGTATTATCAATTCCTATTAAATTATTACCATTGATTAGTTCAATATCATTCTTTGGTAATTCTCCGAACATTTCACCGAGGATATTGTTCACTTCATTCTCGTCATTACAATGTTCAACTTCTTCAATTTCTTCAGAAGTGGTTTCAACAACATCTTCACTATCAACCCCGATTCTGTTCTCATCATCATCCATTGAATTATTTGTACTGTTAACCAAATAATCTGGCAAATTGGAACACTTTTTCAAAACATCAACAAATTGTCTGATATCTTCAGAAGATGAAATCGTGTTGAATCTGATATCAAAAGATTGAATAACAGTTTGTAATAAACACTGTAAAAGATCCAAGTCAACTTCAGTGTTTGGGGTGTTACAATTCGAGTCATTACCCAAGAAATACAAATCCGAATAATCACTTTTTCGCACATTATTTAAAACATTGATCAGATACATTCGGAATAATTGAACTCGCTCCCAAAATACAAATATAAATGATTTTTCTTCTTGGAATACAGTGCAAAGACTTTTCACAAGATACAGAACATCGTGCAAAGCTTTGAAATTCATAAGTGTTTTATCTTTATCCAATTCAAATGTTTCTATTATTGGGTAAAGATTTGTTTTTTTAACAAAGATCTTTTTCATGTATGCAATCATATCACTGTGTGCTTTTGGTTGTTGTTGATACAACAATATCAGACCATAATTTTCTTCGATATCTCTGATATGTTTTACAATTTCAAGCCATCGAGTCCTTGATGCCACACTAAGTGGAGGAGTTTCATACTCTCTAAACAAATAAAATCTTTTCAGAGTATCACTTTGACAGAAATAAGTAACAAAAGCAGTCATAATTGCAGTCTGATCCATTCGGTTGCTATCTTCCGCGATTAAATTTACTCTGTGTCCAAAACAACTAACACTTTTTAAAGTTCGAGACACTATGCTTCCTTCAATGGTTTTGAGTTTTGCTTTTTTGACCAAATTGTAAAATACAACAAATAGACCAACGTTTTTAGATGTATTAGAACTTGTTGAATCGAACACCAAAGAAATGATCAAGTGAATTGGAAATTCTATATTTAGTAATCTCGCGAATAACCAATTGGCCATAGCTACTCCACTTTTTAAATGATTGTATTTTTCTAGGAAAAGTGGACAACATTTAATCACCTCACCAGTTGAATAACGCATTAAAACACCCATAATATCTTGACCTTTTTAGACAAAGAATCAATTTCAATCGTTGCGCATATTCCTTTTCTGACTTCTTTGAGATCTCTTTCTCTGCGCATTTTGTTGTATTCATTCATTATTTTACGAACAGTAGAAGGACTTGTTGACACCTTTTCGAAATTATCAGGATTTATACAAAAAACCAATCTTTGATAATCCTTAAGAACATCTGCAACTCCGTTCATTTGAGACTCTGAATAATTCAGATCAATGAAAGTCGATGAAATCATAAAGGTTAATAACATCTTTTTCAATACATGGAGTGATGATTTTCTTTTTGGTTTGTTTTTTCCTTTTGCTGTTTTTCTTTCGTCTCTTAATTTTTCCATTGTTTCATATTTATTAAACAAATAATCACACAAAACGAAAAAGCGTTGTTTTGATGTACTTCCACTCTCTGCAACAAACTCTCTAATGTTGAAAAATAACAACTTTTTGTCCCATTTGTTTAAACTTTTCTTTGTGATTTCATTGAAGAAGTTGTTGTTGAATAAGTCGATTTTATTTTTTATTGTTTTTTCATCTTCTCTTTCCTCATTTTCATCATTTTCATTTTGATCAATATAATCATTATTTGTGTCTTCAAATTCGCTATCACTTTCTTCGTCTGAGTTTTGTTCTAATGACATATTTTCAGTGTCAGATGAAAGAGTTTGATTATCGTTGAAGTTGTTATAATCACTTTGTTGTAGTAAAGTATTTGTGATTGGGTTGTTTTCAATAGTTTTATTGAATGGTGTTTGTACTTGTTCTTGTACACTTTGTATGACTGATTGTCCGAAGATAACACTTTCATTTTGGATCTGGTGTTCTTGCATTGCTCGATTTCTAAGAGGGTTAAGAGTTTCGTAAGTAAATGGCAAATCTGGAACAGGAACGAAAGCAGGAGTGGTTAAGTTCCCACTCTTCTCCACTGCGTCATGCGGTCGGATACCCTTTAGATTCCCATTACTTTCTATTCCTCCACTCCTCTGTAACTCTTCTTCTTCGTTTTCTAACATCATTGTAGTTCTTCCAAATGTGTTACTGACATTGTTCTCAACACTGAAAAATGATGGAAGACATTGAACAGGAACAAAAGCGGAAGGTACTGCGTTTTGTATATTTGCATCTTCCATTTGCATTGATTGTTCACTTTGTTCAAATGTGCCATTTTTAATTGTTATTGTAAACGTATCAATAACTGTTGTTGTGTTTCTTCTTGGTCTTTTGGGGGGAGGTGGTGGGTGGTTTTTAAGTTTCAATTTTTTAACCAACTCATCTTTGTCTAATATACAACTAATTTTAACAAACGAATTTTGAACCGTTGTTTTATTTCCAGTAATTAAAAAAATTGAATATTGTTTTTTAATTAAATCCAAATTGGGATCATTATCGGCCAAATTTTCGGGAAATTTAAAGCTATGGGTCGAATAATGACGGTATAGCGAACCGTGTGCATACCATTTATTGTGGGTAAAACAATAAAACTTTGTTTCAAAACCATTTTCTTTTGCTTTTAAAAAAACCCTTCAAAACCAAAATTCACAAAATTCATATTTAACGTTGTTGTGTATAAGTTCCATTTTTTGTTTTTTGAGTTCTATTTTTTTTATTATTTTTAGGTTTTTTACGATTGTTTGTTATAGAACTTAAAATAATCTATTAATATACTACATACGCGATATTTACTATAATTTAACTATAATAATAATATAAAAGTATTAAATATTTTTATAATAGTTGTAATAAAAAACTTTAATAATACATAAAATTCATTAAGCTTTGACAATACAAGGTGAAAAAATATCGAGACATAGAATAGCAGCTAGAACCATAGCCGACAAGTGAGCCACTTGAATAACCTGATTAAGGCTTAAAGGACTTAGCAGATACAATGGAAAGCCTCATAATAAATACAGAGGACAAAGTTCACGACAACATGAATAGACTGTCTGACGCTGCTAAAGCCGCTTTACAGTTTGATGACATGTCGAATATTATTAGTATGGACGCGATCTTAGGTAAAATAAAAGACAACCTGACGTTGAAACAAACAACAATTTACAGTCTAAATTCTATAGTGTTGCCGATATGATTGAACAAAAACAGTCAAAGAGTCTTGAGTTTCATTTAAACACGACTTTAAAAACTCAACAAGTTGCAGAATTAGATGTTCTGATGATTTGAAGAGATAATAACTTTAAGAAGTTTGTTAAGAACGCAACAAATACACATATTCTTCGCATTATTTGGATGTGTGAAATCAGGCAGACATAAAAGTATCCGCTTTGATGTTATTCATATTCGAATTTTTAAGCTAAGACTGGTTTAATTTTATAGTTTTTTACTATTTTATTTGAATTGTCATAAATCATATTTTGAATAATCTTGTTATTATTAATCATTTCCCAAAAACGCATTTTGTATACTTTTTAAGTGTTAAAAATCCACATTTTTGGTAATAAAAATTCTTTTGAACATCTAAAGAATTAATTATAATAAATATTAATTATTTTAACTATATCAAGTCAGAATTATTTTAAGTAAACTATATAATAACTATTGAATTGCTAAACTTTATTCAAAATGTATCATAATAAACGATACAAATATCATTATAGCTGTTCGGCGACTTTACAGTTTCTTTAAAAATCGCCGTCTTTTTAGTGGTCTTAAAAGTCGCTGACCTAAATATTTAGTTAAATAACTATTCAAAATACCATTTATCATGTAAAAAATATTCAAAAAATAAACCATATAAATTTAATATAATTATTATTAAAAAATAAAATGAAACAATACTGTCCCAATTATATCTTCTCAAATTATTTTTTAAATTATATTTATATGATTATAATATAACAAATTATAACAACTATTGTGTTTTTACACATTTTTGAGACTATAATTAATATAATATAATTTATTAAAGTTAATAGTTATTAAGTTCTAAATAAAGTATTTTAGAACTAAAGAAGTCCCTTCAAAAGTCGGCGACTTTTAAAGGGACTCAAAAAGGCGCCGACTTCTCAGTAATATCATAAGTCGCCGAACAGCCATTAGAAAAATTGAATATAATCATCACCTGTTAGTCAATAAACACATAATTAAATCGTTAGAATCATACAAATGTTGGTATTCAAATAGTATAACATCATTACCACAATGATGACTTACAAAAATGCTTTTAATATAATTATATTTTTTGTTATTTACTTTGGTACTTGATAATTTCACTCTCCTTTACTAAGTATACACATGTATTTCAAATTCAACGTTTATAAGCTCATTAAGTATATTATTGATACGTATATCACAGTTTTATTGTCCTTAGCTAAACAAAATAAAACCCCATAATTTTCAATTATAGTAGTAATTAAATTGAAAAGTATTAAATAATTAGTGTTTGTAATTGAAATGTTCTTAAGGTGGGTTTGGTTTAAATCAATTTTCAATATAATAATAAACTTATTTTCTAAATTATAAATAATACCATTTAAATGTGATAAACAATAATTTGAATTAAAACTTAATAACACATATATAATAATAGTAGTATAAAAATGTATTAAAAATAATAACACATTAAATAAAAATAATACTAATATAAGATTCAAAATATGTACTAATAAATAGTTAGTTTTATTATTATCTTTTTTTAAATTAACACATTTTTATTTTTTTATATATTATAATAAATTAAATTATTATAATTAAATATATTATATTAATAACATTTTCGTTAATTAAATCAATCAATATTTCTTTATAAGTTTTTAAAATTTTATTTAATGATTAAAAAATATAAAAAATAATAGTTTTTTTGAATGTGATTTTTTGTTGATTCATTTAACTATTTATTAATAGTTGTTATTAATTTTTATATAGTTATTTTATTTGGATATATGTGTTATTAATATTCTTTTTTATTTTTAGATATTGTTGTACTATTATTTATTATATATTTAATTATTATTTTGAAAAAATTAAATTAAACTTTATATCATTATTATTAATACACTGAAAAGAAAGAAAACGTCAAAATTTCGATTTAACAGATAATTTTATTATTTTTAAGATTGAGGTTTTGTATATATTCAAGTTTCATCTAATAATATTTCCCGTTACTATACATCATAAATATCTGTTATAGTCGTATTTTTTGCCGTTTTGGTTTTATTTTTTAGATAATAGTGTATTATTACTGTTAAGAACCGGGGTTTTTAGTTGTAATATTTTTAATGTATTTTTTGTCATTTTAGTAAAAAGGCGTTTATGCCTGTTGGTTAAAACAATCAATAATATTAGTGTTATTTTGTTCATTTCGGATAACTTTTCATTTTTTATAGTTAAATAATACACTATGAAGACTTAAATGATCGGGAATTGAAAAAATAGTTCTAAATATAAAATGTATATGATTTATTTTTAAATCTGTATTTTTTGAACAATTCTAAAAAAATTTTGGTAAAAGTTATTTTCTAAAAAAAGTGTATTTTGTTGATTAAAGGTGCACTCGATAATCGAAAAAAACAGAAAAACAAAAATGAGACAAAAATTTTGTGAGTAAAAAACGCAAAAGCTACAGAGTATGCTGTAATATACTTGACTCAAATTATTTTTAACTGTTTTATTTTCTTCTTTATATTTTTTTATTATTTTATTAAACAAAGACAAAGCATCAAGCTCCAATTTCCACACGTCCTCTTGCTTTTGCTCGACGATTTTTTGTTTTGACATTTCTGCACTCGTTCAACATGTCTCGTAAAACCTTCAAATGGTGAGTACCGTCCGTTCGTTTTTTTCTTCCTTACTTTACTTCATTGTGTGATGATCTCATCCATCTTTGAGGTTTCAAGATTGGCGCCGAATGATCTAATAACGTACTTGAGCTGTTCTGCAGTGAGCATGTTGTCTCCATTTGTGTCGAAATAGTGGAAACACTCATGCAAATCCTTTTCGTCAATTGGTTTGAAGTTCTAAGAGATGATCTGCGGCTCTTGCTTTGGTTTCACTTCGCTTGTGTTTTTTCCGGGTTTTGCTGTTACGACATTTTCAATCTCAACGTTGAGAGGTTTCACCTTTCTGTGTTTTGGATTTTGAGAGGTCAAGATTAAATTCGTCTTTTTGGTGTGGAAACTGTTTCTTCAGTCTGCGAAGTATTTTCCGGTTTCTGTCTTTCTTTGATGGGTTCAACAACTGCTGGAGTGATTGGTTCTCCTTTTGTACTTGGAAGTTGTTGGGATATTTGAAATAATAATTGAATTTTTTTATATTATCATTAGTTTTAATGTGATTGTATTATATGTATTAATAATAAAAAACTACTATTTATAATACATTAAATAATTATTATTTATAATATAGTTGAAATAATATAATTTACTTAAATATGTGTGTTAATTTTAAATAAAAAAAAACTATTATTATAATACTTTTTTCAAATAATTTAGTAAACTATTATAATTATAATTTTAATTATAAACTATAAGTTAAATAAAAAAATGGTTTAAAATTATTGTAAAATAGTTTAAGATATTTGAAATAGACATTAAATAATAAAGTAACTATAATATGTATGATTTATCATAAAAATGACAATACCCGGAAAGACAAAGCATTTAAGCGCAAAAAATTTGGAGAAACAAAGAGATAATAAAAAAAGAAATTGTAAAAGACATTCAATGTCGTTGCCAGACTCACAATTCTCGCCCTTTATGATGGGCAGCACCACGGATTTCCGTCAACTGAGTCAGATTGGCACCTCGATATACGGTGACCGATTCTCAACCACAACGGAGTCTCAAGACAGACTAAACAACCCTAACGAGACACACCCAGAAATTGTGAACGTCGTTTCCACATTCCAACTCAACCAACAACTTGACCTCCGTAAAATCGTTCAAAAAGCGCGTAATGCCGAGTACAACCCAAAGCGTTTTGCTGGCGCAATAATGAGAATATCAAGTCCAAAATCAACAGCACTCATTTTCCAAACTGGAAAGATTGTGTGCACAGGAACTCGATCGATTGAGGAGAGCAAGATTGCTGCAAAAAAGTACGCAAAAATCATAAAGAAAATCGGGTACAATGAGGTCCGTTTCTCAAACTTCAACGTTCAGAACATCGTCGGGTCGTGCGACGTCAAATTCCAAATCTCGCTCCGTTCTTTGTATGACAGCAACACCGATATGTGTCAGTACGAACCAGAGGTATTCCCAGGTCTTGTTTTCAGAATGACGCAACCAAAAGTAACACTTCTTGTCTTCTCAACCGGAAAGGTTGTGTTGACTGGTGCTAAGGACGACGAAAGTCTGAACACGGCATACACCAAGATATACCCAATCCTCTTGGCAAACAAGAAAGAGGAAATAGGAAACCCATAATATACTATCTATAATTAATATTCCTTTTTGTTTCGAAACAAAAATAAGTTTTTCAGTTCATTTTTAGTGCATTATTAGTTCATCTCAACTTTACCATTTTTTTAGTTTACGAATGATTCTTTTTAATCTTCTTTTAATATTAAAATGGCTATAAAATATATTATAAAAAAAAACCATAATACATTTATAGTAAAATTCATGGTAAAAACACTTATATGAAGTAATGGGATATATCATCATTAATTTCTGGACTTGTTTTACCCTCTTTGTTTATTTGTTGTTGACTGCTTTGTTTTTTATGTTCTTTGTTTTCCACGTCAGTTGTTTCCTTTAATTTATGGATCGAATTGGTGTTATATCGATAATCTCAAAAGTGTTATTAACTTTTGTGGTGACTTTAAACTTATCATCTGCGGCAGTAAAATAACTCCATACCATCACAGTGCTAAGTACTCAGTCAAATAGAGTTTCTCGTCAACATTCATTGCGATGGTTTTCACCACTCCAGCACCACTTTTTATCGATGATGTAATGTTGCGTTTTATCAAATTCTACTGTTTTTGGAATGTAAAGGGGTGGAAAAAAAGCGCTACAAGAAAGAAAGCGATGTAAAGACCTGCAAAATATTTGCACTAACCACGTTGCATTTTTTATAATACAGTAAAAAGTGTTTATTTGTGGGTTTTTAAACAGAAAAAACGTATATTTGTGGGTTTATCATGGAATTGTGAAGTAAATTCTATTCACCATTTTTTCCATTAAAAACAGTGTTATAGAAAATATAGTAATTTTTTTGAATTATAATAAAACTATATTATTTATCTAAGTGGACCTAAATTCAAGGTTCTCGATCAAAATAATTATTTGTGGGTTTTACGTTTGATTGGTCTATTGACCCACAAATAGACGTAACCCACAAATATAAAAACCCACAAAAAGACACTTTTTACTGTAATAAACTTATAAAAAAAAGAGAAAATAATTTGTAAAAAGATTAAAATTCTTGGTTTGAAAATTCGAAAACAATAGGTATCTATTTTGATCAATAAAAAAGCAAATTTTAGTGTCAAACTATCTTTTTGACAATTCAAAGCCATATTTTTTTATTAAAGAAAAGTTCAAATAAATAATACATCAAACTGTTTTTTGACCAAACATTATTTTTAAATGAAAGATTTTTTGTTTTTTATGAATAAATGATAAAATTCGAAAGATGTGTATTTTTCGAAGACACATCTTTTTATTTTTTGAAAAATGTGGGTTTCATAATTTCGAACTCTGAAATCGAAAAATCGTGAAGACCAAAAACCAATTTAATATGAACTTTATAAGCAAATTCAATACCTAAACATTTTATATTTAATGCTCTAAATGCACAAACAAATCAAAATGTGTCATTTCAAAAGACACATCTTTTTTTATTTTTTATTTTTTATACTTTTTTTAGTTTTAAAAATGGGATCATTTTTTATTTAAGTTTAACATCTTAAATCTAAAAAACAGATGAAGTTCGGTGCAACAGAATATCCGCAAATAATGTCGCCCTTACAGACAGCGAAAAACTGTTTTGGACACAGCAAAGAACCAACTTTAATGAAAATGAAGTGGATGATTGTTGCGAAACGATTGTTTGTATGACGCTTCAAAGACCCGATCAAAGTTGTTCAGATCTAAACTGTATTCCAAAACTCTGTACCGTTTCCAAAATTTATAAAAACCCTTTGTCCTAATTTCCCATTATTTACTATTTTTTATTTGTTTTATTTTTTTCCTTTTTTGAACCAACAACGGTACACAATTTTAAACCCTCAAAAATCAATACAGTTTCAAATATTGTACAAAAATC